>NW_028162597.1:0-298000 GCF_964263955.1 Coregonus lavaretus
ACCACACACCCTGGCTCAACATAACAGAGTCCCAGAGCCAGGGCGTGACAGTACCCCCCCCCCCCCCCCCCCCCAAAGGCGCGGACTGCGACCGCGCCAAACATAAACCGAACAGGGGAGGGCCGGGTCGGCATTCCTCCTCGGAGGCGGTTCCGGCTCCGGGCTTGACCCCCACCCTCCAACCAACCCCCCAAAGCGCCCCTGGTCCGGTCTGGCCCTGCTGGCCGGAGCTGGACTGAACACTGGTGGAGCGGATTGCTCTAGCTCCGGGGTGGAGCAGCTGACCGGTGCCGGACCAGGCACCGGTGGAACAGGCACGGGCTGTGCCGGACTGACGACGCGCACCACAGGCTTGGTGCGGGGAGCAGGGACGGGCCGGACCGGGCTGACGACGCGCACCATTGGCTTGGTGCGGGGAGCAGAGACGGGCCGAACCGGGCTGACGAAGCGCACCACTGGCTTGGTGCGGGGAGCAGGAACAGGCCGGACCGGGCTGACGACGCGCACCATTGGCTTGGTGCGGGGAGCAGGGACGGGCCGAACCGGGCTGACGAAGCGCACCACTGGCTTGGTGCGGGGAGCAGGAACAGGCCGACCGGGCTGACGACGCGCACCATTGGCTTGGTGCGGGGAGCAGGGACGGGCCGAACCGGGCTGACGAAGCGCACCACTCGCTTGGTGCGGGGAGCAGGAACAGGCTGGACCGGGCTGACGACGCGCACCACAGGCTTGGTGCGGGGAGCAGGGACGGGCCGAACCGGGCTGACGAAGCGCACCACTGGCTTGGTGCGGGGAGCAGGAACAGGCCGGACCGGGCTGACGACGCGCACCACAGGCTTGGTGCGAGGGGCAGGAACATGCCGGACCGGGCTGGCGACGCGCACCACAGGCTCGGTGCGAGGGACAGGAACAAGCCGGACTGTACTGGGGACACACACCACTGGCCCTACGCGGGGATCAGGAACGGGCCGGACCGGACTGGCAAAACAAACCAGAAATAGAATAGTGGAGGACGGAAGCTAGCTGTCCTCCGGCTACACCATGGTGCTACCCTACATAGTGCTGTTGAGGCTACTGTAGACCTTTGCAAAATACTGTGTTTTAATCAGTTATTTGGTGATGTGATTATATTGAGTATAGATTTATCTAAAAAGGATCACTTTTTTAATGTTTTACCATTTACATTTTCATGAAATTCACTGAGGAGGATGGCCCTCCCCTTCTTCCTCTGAAGAGCCTCCACTGGTATTGACTGCAGCTGAAATACTTCCTGAGGAGACTATAGATGGCATCTGGGTTAGCTAGAATGTCACTATTCCTGATTCCGATTGAGACTACATCTTCTGCTCTTCCCTTGAGATGGATGAGAATCTCTCAGGCCTGTTCCTCTATTTTCATGTGTCCCTTTTTAATAAAGTTTATCATGGCCTCTTCCCATTCATCAAATGTAATTGTGTCTTATCTCTCCCCTCTAAAGGAAGGTGGTTCTTTGAATTTTCTTTGGGCAACTACTTGCCCAAAGAGAAGTCTAGAACTTGGCTAACTGGAGGGTCAGGTCTGTGTCTTGGTTCACTTTGGCTAGTGGCTGTAGCTCCTGTTGGGCTACTAGAACTGAAGTGCATGATAATGCTATCAGCTAGCTGCTGTCCTATCTGTTGGACTATGATACTCATCTGGCCTATTAGCACTGCATCGTCATTGGGGTTAGGAGTGGAGGTGCTAACAACCTGGGGCCTAGGTGAGTTGACTGCATGATGACAATGAGAAGCTGCATTGTCCCCACTGACTAAAGGAACTTCACCTGCAATTTCACTACCATTGACATCACCACACACACTAGGACTACCAGTTGGGAAAGGAATAGATAACCCCAACACACCCCTTCCCCTACCAACATTGACAGGTGTTAGCAAATCTGAAAAACAAATACGGTTGAAACTCAACAAATACGGTAGCTCAAAATGAAAGTTGATAAAAAAAATATTTTGTAGCAAAATTTGAAATTGTGTTTTTTACATTGGATAAAAGTAGAGACTCAGAGCTAGAAAATTGTGTATCATACACTACAGTTGAGGAAAAATTTGAAATTAATTATGCGTTGAAAATTGGTAAACTTGTAACCTAACTTATGAGAAAATTGCCTTTGAATGTTTTGTACACCTTATGGAGACCTCTTCTTTGTCTACACCCATTCAGCATCGTTCACACCCTCTCAAGCTTTAGCCCCACCCATCTCTTTAAGGTATGATCCGAGCGTCCTGTCCTAACAACAGCAGTCAAGCTAACTGGCTAGCTTGCTAGCTACTTCCAGACACAAATGAGAGAACAGCTCACTCTGACCATTTTACTCGCCCTAGCAGAGCTGGTTAGGATGTTTTTATGTTTTCCAGAGCGTTGGTGACTGCAACTGTGCTGCTGGCAACAATTTACGCTTTTTTGCAAACGTCTACTGACACCGGCCATATTCCATGGGTGTTGAGCGTTCGTAATTTCGTCAGTCATTATGCGCTCTGGCACACTCAGACGAGAGTTCTCTGAAATCGGAGTAGATAGCCAGAGCAAATTTAAAAGCTACATCTATCAACCTTGCCACCAGAGGTCTCTTCACAGTCCCCAAGTCCAGAACAGACTATGGGAGGCACACAGGACTACATAGAGCAATGACTACATGGAACTCTATTCCACATCAGGTAACTGATGCAAGCAGTAGAATCAAATTTAAAACATTTCTAAAAATACACCTTATGGAACAGTGGGATTGTGAAGCAACACAAACATAGGCACAGACACATGCATACACACACATGATAACATACGTTCTATACACACACGTACACATGGATTATGTGTTGTAGATATGTGATAGTGGATTATGGGCCTGAGGGGGCACACTTTATGTTGTAAATTCTGTAATGAATGTATTGTAATGTTTTAAAAATTAATTTTGTTGGACCCCAGGAAGAGCTAATGGGTACAAATATCTACCTCAAATACCTTGTAACCCTGCACACTGATCTGGAACTGGTACTCCTTGTATATAGCTTTATTCTTGGGTATTTTATTCCTCGTCAAACATTAAAGGAACAGTTGTCTCCATGTCTCGTCCGTACCTGGTAGGAGTACTCGGGTGGGGGTCCCGCGGAGTTCATGTCAAGGCGTGCTGAAGGTGGGTGTGGTGTATGAATCATGCGCAGAACGCAGAGGCTCAGTCCAAAGGCTTTAGTGCAATATATATAAAAGACAGAAGCACAATAAGCCCGAAGGCGAATACACGGCGCACACAGGCGACAAAACAAACGGAGCACAAACATGTGCAAAAATAACCTCTCCAAAACACTGGATGGAAAATGTAGCTCCAAACACGAAACAGAAGCGCAATCACACACAACGACAAGCACACACAACGAGAACTAAATAGGACACTAACGAGGACTAACAAGACACAGGTGTACAACATCCAGACAAAACCAAACGAACATGAAACATAGATCGGTGGCAGCTAGTACTCCGGGGACGACGACCGCCGAAGCCTGCCCGAACCAGGAGGAGGAGCAGCCTCGGCCGAAACCGTGACAGTACCCCCCCCCCTTGACGCGCGGCTCCAGCCATGCGCCGATCCCGGCCTCGGGGACGACCAGGAGGACGCGGAGCAGGGCGCGCGGGATGGTCCCGGTGGAACTCCGACAGGAGAGATGGGTCTAGGATGTCCTTCCGCGGCACCCCTCCCACTCCACGAGATACTGGAGACCCCCCATCCGGCGTCTAGAGTCCAAGATGGACCGAACGGTGTACGCCGGAGCCCCCTCGATGTCCAGTGGGGGCGTAGGAGTCTCCCCTATCTCATTGTCCTGGAGTGGAGCAGCTAACACCGGCCTGAGAAGAGACACATGGAACGAGGGGTTTTTAATATTCTTATACTCAACAGGTAGATGTAACCTATAACACACCTCGTTCAATTTTCTCAGGACTTTAAAGGGCCCCACAAACCGCCGACCCAGCTTCCGGCAGGGCAGGCGGAGGGGTAGGTTTCTGGTAGAGAGCCAGACTCGATCTCCGGGTGCGTACACCGGCCCCTCACTGCGGTGGAGATCGGCGCTCGCCTTGTGACGAAGGACGGCCCGCTGCAGGTGGACGTGGGCAGCGTTCCACGTCTCTTCCGAGCGCCTCATCCAATCATCCACCGCAAGGGCCTCGATCTGGCTCTGCTGCCAAGGTGCCAGAACCGGCTGGTAACCTAACACACATTGGAAGGGGGTTAGGTTAGTAGAGGAGTGGCGGAGAGAGTTCTGGGCCATCTCGGCCCAGGGAATGTACCGTGCCCACTCCTCCGGCCGGTCCTGGCAATACGACCTCAGAAACCTACCAACATCCTGGTTGACACGTTCTACCTGCCCGTTACTCTCCGGGTGGTACCCTGAGGTAAGGCTAACCGAGACCCCCAAACGCTCCATGAACGCTCTCCAAACACGAGAGGTAAACTGGGGGCCTCGATCAGACACTATATCCTCCGGTACCCCGTAATGCCGGAAGACGTGGGTAAATAGGGCCTCAGCGGTCTCTAGGGCAGTAGGAAGACCCGGCATAGGGAGAAGACGACAGGCCTTAGAGAACCGGTCCACAACGACCAGGATGGTGGTATTCCCCTGAGAGAGGGGAAGGTCTGTCTCAAAATCCACCGAGAGGTGGGACCATGGTCGTTGTGGAACGGGCAGGGGTTGTAACTTACCCCTGGGCAGATGTCGGGGCGCCTTACACTGGGCACACACCGAGCAGGAGGAGACATAAACCCTCACATCCCTAGCCAAAGTTGGCCACCAGTATTTAGGGCTAAGGCAATGCACCGTCCGGCCGATACCCGGATGTCCAGAGGAGGGTGACGTGTGAGCCCAGTAAATGAGTCGATCCCGAATCTCGAGCGGAACGTACTTCCGACCCTCAGGACACTGTGGAGGGCTGGGGTCGGTACGCAACGCTCGCTCGATTTCGGCATCGACCTCCCACACCACCGGTGCCACAAGGCAAGACTCCGGTAGTATGGGAGTGGGCTCAACGGACCTCTCCTCCGTGTCAACCGCCGGGACAGCGCATCCGCCTTACCATTCTGGGATCCCGGGAAGTACGTGATTTTAAATACGAACCTGGTGAGAAACATACTCCATCGAGCCTGGCGAGGGTTCAGTCTCCTCGCTGCCCGGATGTACTCCAGGTTCCGATGGTCAGTCAAAATGAGGAAAGGGTGTTGAGCCCCCTCAAGCCAATGCCTCCACACCTTAAGGGCTTGAACTACAGCTAACAGCTCCCTGTCCCCAACGTCATAGTTACGCTCCGCCGGGCTGAGCTTCTTTGAGTAAGAAGCACAGGGGCGGAGTTTAGGTGGCGTGCCGGACCGTTGAGAGAGAACGGCCCCTATACCAGCCTCAGACGCGTCTACCTCGACCTGAAAGGGTAATGCGGGATCCGGATGCGCCAGCACCGGAGCCGACGTAAACAGGTCCTTCAGTCTCCTAAAGGCCCTGTCCGCATCGGCTGACAACTGCAGGCGCACCGGACCCCCCTTCAGAAGGGATGTGATGGGAGCTGCCACCTGTCCAAAACCCCGGATAAACCTCCGGTAGTAATTCGCAAAGCCCAAAAACTGCTGCACCTCTTTTACAGTAGTTGGGGTTTGCCAATTACGCACAGCGGACACACGATCCACCTCCATTCTCACCCCTGACGCGGACAACCGATAACCCAAAAAGGAGACCGAATCCTGGAAAAACAGACATTTCTCTGCCTTGACATATAGGTCGTGCTCCAACAGCCTCCTCAATACACGACGCACCAGGGTTATATGCTCGGCTCGGGTAGACGAGTACACCAGAATGTCATCAATGTACACGACCACCCCTTGTCCCTGCATATCCCGGAAAATGTCATCTACGAAGGATTGGAAGACTGATGGAGCATTCATCAACCCATATGGCATGACGAGATATTCGAAATGACCTGACGTGGTACTAAAAGCTGTCTTCCATTCGTCACCCTTCCTAATGCGCACCAAGTTATACGCGCTCCTGAGATCCAGTTTTGTGAAAAACCGCGCTCCATGCAATGACTCCGTCATGGTCGCAATCAGAGGGAGTGGATAACTGTATTTCACAGTAATCTGATTGAGACCACGGTAATCAATGCACGGGCGCAACCCTCCATCTTTCTTTTTCACAAAAAAGAAGCTCGAGGAGGCGGGAGAAGTGGAGGGCCGAATGTATCCCTGTCTCAAAGATTCGGCTATGTAAGTCTCCATAGCTTTTCTCTCCTCTTGAGACAAAGGATACACATGGCTCCGTGGGAGCGCTGCTCCTGCCTGGAGATCAATCGCACAATCCCCCTGTCTATGATGAGGCAACTGCGTCGCCCCAGTTTTGCTAAACACGAGAGCTAAATCCCCATATTCAGGCGGAATGTGCAGTGCGGGCACTTGGTTTGGACTTTCCACCGAAGTCGCCCCCACGGAAACACCCAGACATCGCCCCTCGCACTGAGCAGACCACCCATCGAGAGCCCTCTGTTGCCACGAAATAGCAGGGTTATGGGTGCTTAACCAGGGAATCCCCAGCACCACTGGGTACGCAGGAGAGTCGATCAGATACAGCTGTATAGTCTCCTCATGACCCCCCTGCGCACACATCCGAAGTGGCGCTGTGATCTCCCTGATCAACCCCGACCCCAACGGGCGGCTATCTAAGGCATGAACGGGAAAAGGTTTGTCAACAGGTAGGAGAGGGATCCCTAACTCAAAACAAAACTTCCGATCAACAAAATTCCCAGCTGCGCCTGAATCTACTAGCGCCTTATGCTGGGAATGAAGTGCAACCTGTGGAAAACACACAGGTATACAAAAGTGCGCAACAGAAAGCTCTGGGTAAGTGGGACGTCTACTCACCTGGGAGGCCCCCCCAGTGCGTGGCCTGTTGTCTTCTCCCCCGGAGAACCATCCCCAGCACCTGGCCGCAGTGTGCCCTCCACGACCGCACTTGGTGCAGGAGACAGGCCCCCTCGGGCTCCTCCTCCTCCGTTCTCTAGCGCCGGCACCCCCGAGCTCCATAGGGCTCGGCTCGGAGGTGCCGGAGGGCGGAATGGACGGACTCCCCTCGGGCCAGCAGGGTGTCCAGACGGATGGACATATCGACCAATTGGTCGAAGGTAAGATGGGTATCCCTGCAGGCCAACTCATGTTGAACGTCCTCTCGTAGGCTACATCGAAAATGGTCGATGAGAGCCCGTTCATTCCACCCTGCATCCGCCGCTAGAGTCCGGTACTCTAGAGCGAACACCTGAGCTAGACGCTCCCCGCCGCTTTGCCCTCAGGTGGATGGTCGAACACGGCCTTGAAGCGGCGGGAGAACTCGGCGTAGGTGATGGTGTTGGCGTCCATCTTCCTCCACTCGGCGTTAGCCCACTCCAACGCCTTGCCCGTGAGACAGGAGATGAGGGCGGAAACGCTCTCGTATCCCGAGGGCACCGGGTGTACAGTGGCCAGGTAGAGCTCCACCTGCAGGAGGAACCCCTGACACCCGGCAGCTGTTCCGTCATACGCCCTCGGGAGCGAGAGCCGAATCCCCCTGGGTTCCGAACCTGGGACTGGTGGACCGACCGATGGGGTGGGCAGGGTAGGTGGAGGTGTGGGTACCCTGCTGGCCTCCCATCGGTGCAAGGTGTTGATTACCTCCTGTAGAGCGGACACCAGTTGTCTTATCTGGCCCTCTTGCCCACGGAGATGCTCCTCGAGCGACACAGGCGTCACTGCCGATCCTGCTGATTCCATTAAGGTGTGTGATTCTGTCAAGGCGTGCTGAAGGTGGGTGTGGTGTATGAATCATGCGCAGAACGCAGAGGCTCAGTCCAAAGGCTTTAGTGCAATATATATATAAAAGACAGAAGCACAATAAGCCCGAAGGCGAATACACGGCGCACACAGGCGACAAAACAAACGGCGCACAAACATGTGCAAAAATAACCTCTCCAAAACACTGGAGGGAAAATGTAGCTCCAAACACGAAACAGAAGCGCAAGCACACACAACGAGAACTAAATAGGACACTAACGAGGACTAACAAGACACAGGTGTACAACATCCAGACAAAACCAAACGAACATGAAACATAGATCGGTGGCAGCTAGTACTCCGGGGACGACGACCGCCGAAGCCTGCCCGAACCAGGAGGAGGAGCAGCCTCGGCCGAAACCGTGACAGTTCATCCCATTGGCTGGGGGAGGAGGGTAGGCATAGGCCTCATTGGCCATATATTTTCCAGAGAATCTACCAATTTTCCTTCCTGAGGAAATTGCAAGAAATTCTCGGGCTTCCCGGTATTCCCGTTCAAACCGAAAGTGCTATTTAAAAGCATATAATACCATTAAATAAAATCTGACATGATTATACCACTCTAAATGGAGAAATATGCACAATCTAAAGGGTTCTTTATGTATTTGTTGCAATTTAATCAACAATGTTCCCTCAAAGTCACCACACCATTTCATTGATGTAGCCTAGTTTTAACAGGCCTATGAAGCACTGATGGCCGACGGGTCAAATATGAGGTTAATACAGTACAAATTAATATTTTCAACCTACCTTTGAAAGATGCATTTTGGTCCTTTTCTCTCCCCTTGCACCTGGCTATCGAGGGAATTTGGGAAGGTTGTGGCTGTTTATACTTCACTTATTGTTATGATTTTGTCAGAGGAAACTAATCTGAATCTCCAATAATCAAACAGTTAAGCGGAGATTCAACAATGGATAGCGCCGCAGTTGATCAATTGCCCGTGAATCTAAACCCGCATTTAATATGCCATTCTAAGGTAGGCTATATTTTACATAAAATCTTATGAGGCCTACTTACTGCATCTGTTTTCTAGCAATAAAGTAAATGATCATCTCTGAAGTCACAGCATAAATGAAACGTGAGACTTTGGACTACACAAACGGACTATATATTCAAAGTAAATAAACTGCCATTATTACTTTTATTCAATACAAAATACAGTTCTCGCATTATTTTTCAACAGGAAAAACACTTGGTCAGAAACTAAGTAATTGACACTGACTGATTCCATGTAGCAAACAAAATCATTTGCATAGGCCATACCCGTTTTAACGTGTTGCTTCAAAACAGGCTCAATTCAGGTCGGATTTGCAGTCGGCCTCGTTGGCATAAATGAGTAAAGCTTTGCCACAGACCTTTTGTATTAAAGCAGGTAGGCCTACCGGTAGCTCAAAAGTTGGAGTCAATTTTGTTACTGTATTTCAAGGTTGCGTGTACATGCACTTTGAATTCATGGCGACTAAAAACGGTAGGCTACGACGCACAAACCCTAGGCGCTACAAGCAACTCTGGGAGAGCTAGGACCAGATCGCAGCCTGCCAGCTAAGACAGGTTAACATTGCCTTTAACCTAAAAGTTTGGATTTTTACTGGCATATGCAGACCAACCCCCAAAACGATTGGCTAATGATATGAGAGCTGGTGTTACATGTAAGAATTCAAGAGTAGGAAACCAATTGTCCGTAGACTCAAGACTAGTAGACACTCAGCAGAGTAATTTAAATGCAATTTGACAACATTCAGCACTGACACCATTAACCCCAATTCTAGCAACATCCTCATTTACAGACGTGATATGCACCAACCCCAAGCGCTCAGTTCTACAAACTACATCAGGTTAAATTGACCTAGAACCCATTACATCATTTGATGCTACTAGCATAAGCAAATGTAGCTTAAGAAAGTCCAATGGTAATTTAAACACCTTAACCATAAATTGGTCGAAGTAGTAATATATTGCTGATGCCAAAGCATGTTTATAATGCAATAAAACTGTTTTGCCATCACCCCAGTTGCTAAAGTCAGGTCATTGAACCTCCAAAACAAAACTAAGGACACAAGTATTAAAGTTACTGTTTAATTGAGGCAAAACACACAAACGCAGTTACACACAACCTGGACTAGAGTACCCATGTACGTCCCACTTCAGATATCCATGTTTGTGGTCAACGGGGTCTCAGATGCAGAGGTGAACTGTTCCTCAATGGCATGGTCAGTAACAGAAGGCGCTTGGTCTACAGACTCGTCCCCACTTGTGCTAGAGTATAAATTAACCACAATCAGTAGTTCTCGTGGCTTCAGTAGCCAGTTGTGGCGTCGTCGGACGTGCCGGTTGTGGCTTCTGAAGCGGCGTCGTCGGACGTGCCGGTTGTGGCTTCTGAAGCGGCGTCGTCGGACGTGCCGGTTGTGGCTTCTGAAGCGGCGTCGTCGGACGTGCCAGTTGTGGCTTCTGAAGCGGCGTCGTCGGACGTGCCAGTTGTGGCTTCTGAAGCGGCGTCGTCGGACGTGCCAGTTGTGGCTTCTGAAGCGGCGTCGTCGGACGTGCCAGTTGTGGCTTCTGAAGCGGCGTCGTCGGACGTGCCAGTTGTGGCTTCTGAAGCGGCGTCGTCGGACGTGCCAGTTGTGGCTTCTGAAGCGGCGTCGTCGGACGTGCCAGTTGTGGCTTCTGAAGCGGCGTCGTCGGACGTGCCAGTTGTGGCTTCTGAAGCGGCGTCGTCGGACGTGCCAGTTGTGGCTTCTGAAGCGGCGTCGTCGGACGTGCCAGTTGTGGCTTCTGAAGCGGCGTCGTCGGACGTGCCAGTTGTGGCTTCTGAAGCGGCGTCGTCGGACGTGCCAGTTGTGGCTTCTGAAGCGGCGTCGTCGGACGTGCCAGTTGTGGCTTCTGAAGCGGCGTCGTCGGACGTGCCAGTTGTGGCTTCTGAAGCGGCGTCGTCGGACGTGCCAGTTGTGGCTTCTGAAGCGGCGTCGTCGGACGTGCCAGTTGTGGCTTCTGAAGCGGCGTCGTCGGACGTGCCAGTTGTGGCTTCTGAAGCGGCGTCGTCGGACGTGCCAGTTGTGGCTTCTGAAGCGGCGTCGTCGGACGTGCCAGTTGTGGCTTCTGAAGCGGCGTCGTCGGACGTGCCAGTTGTGGCTTCTGAAGCGGCGTCGTCGGACGTGCCAGTTGTGGCTTCTGAAGCGGCGTCGTCGGACGTGCCAGTTGTGGCTTCTGAAGCGGCGTCGTCGGACGTGCCAGTTGTGGCTTCTGAAGCGGCGTCGTCGGACGTGCCAGTTGTGGCTTCTGAAGCGGCGTCGTCGGACGTGCCAGTTGTGGCTTCTGAAGCGGCGTCGTCGGACGTGCCAGTTGTGGCTTCTGAAGCGGCGTCGTCGGACGTGCCAGTTGTGGCTTCTGAAGCGGCGTCGTCGGACGTGCCAGTTGTGGCTTCTGAAGCGGCGTCGTCGGACGTGCCAGTTGTGGCTTCTGAAGCGGCGTCGTCGGACGTGCCAGTTGTGGCTTCTGAAGCGGCGTCGTCGGACGTGCCAGTTGTGGCTTCTGAAGCGGCGTCGTCGGACGTGCCAGTTGTGGCTTCTGAAGCGGCGTCGTCGGACGTGCCAGTTGTGGCTTCTGAAGCGGCGTCGTCGGACGTGCCAGTTGTGGCTTCTGAAGCGGCGTCGTCGGACGTGCCAGTTGTGGCTTCTGAAGCGGCGTCGTCGGACGTGCCAGTTGTGGCTTCTGAAGCGGCGTCGTCGGACGTGCCAGTTGTGGCTTCTGAAGCGGCGTCGTCGGACGTGCCAGTTGTGGCTTCTGAAGCGGCGTCGTCGGACGTGCCAGTTGTGGCTTCTGAAGCGGCGTCGTCGGACGTGCCAGTTGTGGCTTCTGAAGCGCCGTCGTCGGACGTGCCAGTTGTGGCTTCTGAAGCGGTTGTGGCAGTAGGAGAGTTTCCATAGTCATCAGACCAGCGTCTCATCTTCTCAGCAGAGGCCAGGTCGTCGTTTGCCAGAGAGCTACCATAGTTTGGAGAGTCTTGGGATGCTACTTCATTTGTATCCAAATACTCTAGAGAAAAAGAGAAGAGGAACAGTTGGGTGTTCTACACGGTCTAGGCCAAATTGCCATTTGAATGTTCAGCAACATTGCACCCCACTGAACCCGACGTAGTTCTAAACGAATGTTGCAGGCCTAACATTTTCTGGCTCCTTTAGCATCAGACACTATGGATCGGAGCATGTGCAATGGAGACGTCATTTGATGACAGCTCTGAAAAACGTAGGTTCAGGTACACAAGCAAATTTTCAAAATCAACAGCAAAGGGTTGGATAACTTCTGGTTTAAAAAAAGATTCTAAACATTTGTTATTTAGACTGGGTTACTCTACGGTGTTGAATTAGTTTAAAACACAGCAGCAAAGAACATTGCTAGAAGGGATGGGATAACATAGGGGAAGAAACGCTTACCTCCAAGTCTCCTCTGCAGAGAGACTTGATCTTGTTTCTGGGACTTGCCAACAGGGGAACAAGAAACTGAGGAGAAAGAGTTGACAGAAGTTGAGTTGACACAAAATAGCTACATATATTTAATAGCAGTGAACAAAAAAGATGACCAACGTGGAAGAAACAGACAGTCAAATTTGAATCTCCAACTTACAAAGTTCAACATGTTTCCCAAACAAAACCCTTCAATCCAAATAAAACATTAGTGAACCAACCTTTGAAGACCCCCACAGTCAGCACAAAGAGCAGAAATTCTCTCACACCTCCCATGATTATGAGAATAGTCTTTATTATCAACAAGTAATGTCATCCCGTGGCCTGTATGAGGCTTATATAGGCCACTAATGACCGTTTACCAGACAAACATGACTTAACGATCAATTAACATGCTTGATTGAGTTGAAACATTCAGATAGAAATAGACCATGTAGAACAGATGTTTCTTTGGAGGGCAGGCAATCTTTTCTACTCTATATATTGCATTTATATCTGCTATGTTTTACCCTTCTGGTCTCAGATCAGCAGTAGAAAGAAGTAGGCCTAATTATTTTAGGTATAATCTTCAAAGATTTTCGGGGGAAATAAACACTGTACCCAAATCCACTTTTTATTATGATCCTGGGAAATGGGTAGGCCTCCACCATATGGTCCTTCACAGTTTTACACCTGTGTTATATTCCTTTATTTACATAGATCACATACATAAATATATATATGTTAGCTGTTAGTAGCTTTGGGATCAAATTTTCATATTGTATTGTTACTAACCATATATCATATTTTCCTCATTTGCTCTGTAGGAGACTTGGCTGGTGGAGATTCGTCATATGAAGGACATTCAAGTGGATGTGACCCCTAACCTGCAGGACAGGCTCAGCGGGGTGACAGACATCCTGTAACGGATCTCCAAGCTAGTGTCTGAGGACCTGGAGAAGGCTGTGTCTACAGCTGTGGAGCAGGACAAGCAAGGTAACCTAACCTCACCTAACCTCACTGTATGAAGGATTTTATTTTTATGTATAGTCATCTCCAATCTGTTAAAATATATGTCTCTGTATTTCTCGCCCAATCTCTCTCCTCTTCCCCATCCCCTTCACTAGGTTCTCCCCAGGATAAGCACACCATCCTGGCTGTGGTCCCCAGTCCTGCTGCTCCATGACACCTAGCCAGAAAGCAGGGCCTCAGTGAATGTATGTGGTTGTTCCTTACTTTAACATAAAACTCTCATAGATATTAACACAGTAACTGTAAATAATAACAACTATTCTGGGCTATATAATTAGTAACCTGAATGATCTATCACCTATCCGTTGTTTTAGAGCTAATTTAGACTAATAAGCTGTACACCTAAATGTCTTCTCCCCTGCTCCCTTCCCCCTCCTCCTCCTCCTCAGACCGCTGTACCCTGACCTTTGACCCTCGCACGGTCAACGGTCACCTGCTCCTCTCCAGGGAGAACCTACGGGTGCCTCTTCCCACCATAATCTTTGACCCCTACATATCTCCCCCAGGAAGGAAAAGGGGAAACAGTGTATGGTGGGAATGAACGATCTTCCCTGGAGCCTCCAGCTGGATGAGTGCCAGTTGAGCGCCTGGCACAATGGGTGCCGGGAAACGATGGCTGGCCACTCCCACCACTCCCACGCGGCTGCATGCCTTCCACTGTGCCTTCACTCAGGAGCTGTTCCCTGCCTGTTGGATAGGGGCGTCAGCATCACCCTCTGCTTGCCACGATGACAACACGAAAGGGAATGACCGTGACCTAACAATCTCATATTGGATTAGTCTCCATAACCATAGACTTCGATAGACATCGCATCATTGTATCTGTCCCATTATGGTGTCTGCAAGAGCACAGGCAGCGCCATTGAGGCCATCTCCATTTTGAAGTAGTCCATTGTCATTTTCTTCTCCTACTGCTTCTATGAGTTGGCAAACAAACTGAAAGGGTGCACACTGCCACCTAGAGTGTGTTTGAACAGGTATAAAGCCAAGGTTGGCGATTTACTGCCACCTGCAGTTATGGCATTTTTTCTCATGAGTATAATTCATTGGCTGATCCCCCGTGGTGACCTGGATGGAATTCTGTGATCATTCCTTAACCTATAGGAAGTCCCACCCCATCCCCCCTTTTGCCCTCAGAAAAGCCTAAATTTGTCGGTGCATGGACTCTACAGGGGTACTGGCCCATGTTAACTCCAATGCTTTCCACAGTTGTGTCAAGTTGGCTGGGTGTCCTTTGGGTGGTGGACAATTCTTGATACACACGGGAAACCCCAGCAGTGTTACAGTTCTTGACACAAACCAGTGTGCCTGCCACCTAATAACATACCCCGTTCATAGGCACTTAAATGTTTTGTCTTGCCCATTCACTCTCTGAATGATACACATACACAATCCATGTCTCAATTGTCTCAAGGCTTAACACTCCTTCTTTAACCTGTCTCCTCCCCTTCATCTACACTGATTGAAGTGGATTTAACAAGTGACATCAATAAGGGATCATAGCTTTCACCTGGATTCACCTGGTCAGTCTATGTCATGGAAAGAGTTCTTCATGTTTTGTATACTCAGTGTATATAAAGATGATATCTCTATCATTCTCTATGGGCTAGGTAGAGCAAGAACCATATTGTCTATACTTGTGTCACTAACCTTGGTCTAGGGGAGTAATTACATTTATAGAGGGAAGCGAGCTAGTTATTTCGATTGAATCCCAGCCCCTGTTCCAGTTGGATACTAGGACACTGATGCCTGGATGGGTGAAAGCAATATGGCCTTCCATTATGCTCCGTGGAGACTTCTAAGATCAGTTAGTTTGGGAAAGTACTAGGATGTATGTAGGAAAGTAAGTCATTTAGGCGTATTACGGAACTATCCTGTGTATGTGAGACCTTTCCTTCTCCGACTGTAGTCTGCAACACCCATTTTTCCCATAGTGAGATAATTTAGCCAAGTCAGCATTTTAGAAACAAAATCCTTAACCTGGTGAGACCCCAGGTTGCGAAAATGCAACAGGCCCTCAAACTCATGTCAAACACTACATAGTTTATCTCTTTAGACCCGTATGTACACTGAACAAAAATATAAACGCAACATGTAAAGTGTTGGTCAAGGATTATTTATTTTTTTATTCCTTGATGTGATGTGGTGGGTGAGTGAGTGTGTTCTAGAATGTTCAGAAGAGTGACATTCAGGACATGACATAATAGGCCAACTTCTCTATACACACACACACACACACACACACACAGGCAGTAGCAGTAGTAGCATATAGCCAAGATAATCTTTCCATGTACACTGAACAAAAACATATTGTAAACGCAACATGCAAACATTTAAAAGATTTTACTGAGTTACAGTTCATATAAGGAAATCAGTCAATTTAAATACATAAATTAGGCCCTAATCTAATCTGTGGCGTTGTGTTGTGTGACAAAACTGCACATTTTAGAGTGGTATTTTATTGTCCCCAGCACAAGGTGCACCTCTGTATTGATCATGCTGTTTAATCAGCTTCTTGATATGCCACACCTGTCAGGTGGATGTATTATCTTGGCAAAGGAGAAATGCTCACTAACAGGGATGTGAACACATTTGTGCACTAATTTTAAGATAAATAATATTTTTGTGCGTATGGAACATTTCTGGGATCTTTTGTTTCAGCTCATGAAAAATGGGACCAACACTTTACGTGTTGCGTTCATATTTTTGTTCAGTATAGTTAGTTGGACTAGGATCAGGGATTCGCTTCTATACTACCTAGACATTATGGTCCCTATCAACACAAAGTTCAAGTTTCATATTACACCATATTCCCTATATACAAGGGTGACATTTCAGATTCGTACCATAAGTCAAACTTCACCAACTCTTATGTATTTAAAAACTGTTTTTTAAGGTTAATTCAGGCTAGTCTCTTTGCAATAATATTTATTTTTCAACAGAGACCTGGTCATATGATCGACTGCTACCCTCTCATATTTAAGTCGTCACATTAAAAACCTGTACAGACAAATAATAAATAAACAAATAATAGTGTCCAGTACAGGCCGTGAGAAGGAGGGGTGGGAGCTGAGATACAGGCGCTCTTCTTGTCTTCAGCAGGGGAGTAGGGTGGAGGTTTGTCCTGGAGAAGATGTTTTCATACATTCCCCTAATTTATTTGGACAGTGAAGCTAAGACTTTTAATTTGTCTCTATACTCCAGCATTTTGGATCTGAGATCAAGTGTTTCATGTGAGGCGACAGTACAGAATGTCACTTTTTATTTGAGGGTATTTTCATTCATATCTGTTTTAGAAATGAAAGCATTTTATGTATCTAGTCCCCCCATTTGAATGTATCATAATTAATTGGACAAATCCAATTATAGTGAGTAGTCAAACGTTTAGTGTCAAAAGTTTAGTATTTGGTCCCATATTCCTAGCACGCAATGACAACATCAAGCTTGTGACCAATATTCCCTCTAATCTATTTTAGCACTGAGCAAATTTCAGGTCGGCTGAGCGCAAACTTGAACGTTTTGAAAATTCTGTTCAACTTCCAACGAGTGTTAACTGTGAACACTGAGGCTGTGCCCGCTTTAACTTACTGTTTTAACAGTGGCCAAGTAGGCTACTATGGCTATTTGATCATAATGTAGGCCTACTGTCAAAAACAATGGAGAAAATGCATCCCATAACATTTAACATGGAAATAGCTGTTCAATCATTCAGCCTACAGAAGCAGCCAATGTGTGGTGTTCAATGTAGGCCTACATTCCATGAGACTTTTGAAAAAAACATGCAGGGCTTGACATTAACCTCTATGAGATCGGTGTCCCGTATACGGGACGGTTGAATTAACGTGCGCTAATGTGATTAGCATGACTGTTGTAAGAATCAGCAAACTTTCCAGGACATAGACATCTATCATATGGGCAGAAAGCTTAAATTCCTGTTAATCTAACTGCACTGTCCAATTTACAGTAGCTATTACAGTGAAAGAATACCATGTTATTGTTTGAGGAGAGTGCACAACAAATGTATCACGGCAACTGGTTTGATCAATTCACCTCTGAAGGTAAATAATGTACTTACATTCAGTAATCTTGCTCTGTTTTGTCATCCTAAGGGTCTCAGAGATAAAATGTAGCATAGTTTTGTTTGATAAAATCAATTTTTATATTCAAATGTAGGAACTGGGTTCTACAGTTTGAACCCCTGCTGTAATAATAAATAATAATTAGTCATTTAGCAGACGCTCTTATCCAGAGCGACTTACAGGAGCAATTAGGGTTAAGTGCCTTGCTCAAGGGCACATCGACAGATTTTTCACCTAGTCGGCTCAGGGATTAGAACCAGCGACCTTTCGGTTACTGGCACAACGCTCTTAACCACTAAGCTACCTGCTGTCTCTGGCTCCACACCCACCCCGCCAGGCCATCTAGATGTGTGAAAGTTAATGTATAAGCTAGTTGTCACGATCGTCATACACAGAGGACCAAGGCGCAGCGTGGAATGCGAACATACTTTTAATTTGAATGATCACACGAACAAAACAACAAACGATACGAAACGTGAAGTCCTTGGTTACAATACAAACCATACGGAACAAGATCCCACAACACATTGTGGAAAACAGGCTGCCTAAGTATGGTTCCCAATCAGAGACAACAAGCAACAGCTGATACACATTGCCTCTGATTGAGAACCACACCGGCCAACATAGAAACAAAAGAACTAGTTAATAACCCTAGCACACAAAACACATAGAAACCACACACCCTGGCTCAACATAACAGAGTCCCAGAGCCAGGGCGTGACACTAGTGATCCATCATGTATGACATTCCTGGGAGCGTGTAAACGTACATTTTGTATTACCATATCATTTTTGTATGTTCTCTATAGTTATGTACTTGAAAATGCATCAATTGACCAATTCGGCACATTTGGGCAGACTTGATACAAAATAGTCCAGTATTGCACTGCTTCACTGGATCAATCAGAAACTTTGCAAACACACTGCTGTGTGGCCAAAATGGGCAAAATCTAAATTGCGCCTAAACTGCAATATTATATTGTGGTCTTTCTCTTGCATTTCAAAAATGATGGAACAAAAAAAGAATAGAAAATGCATGTTTTTTTGTTTGTATTATCTTTTACCAGATCTAATGTGTTAAATTCCCCTACATTAATTTCACATTTCCACAGACTTCAAAGTATTTCCTTTTAAATTGTATCAAGAATATGCGTATCCTTGCTTCAGGTCTTGAGCTACAGGCAGTTAGATGTGGGTGTGTCATTTTAGGAGGAAATTGAAAAAAAGGGTCCGATCCTTAAGAGGTTAACCTGTTTATCGACTTGTCCTTCAGACAAGGAGGTGACTGAACATTTTGTTGTGTTGTTTGATGGAAGATACCACTTTACAAAATAAAATGCATTATTATTCCCATACCATTACTACAGAGAATCAGGCAAATTATGCTACACTCTGCCTATTGGCTTGTTAGTTTATTCAAGCCTGTCTGAAAATATAACACTAAGACAAAAAAAGCTCTTTACCTGACTCTCTTTTCAAAGATGTCTAGAAATGCACACATGTTGTGCTCTTGTAGGAAGCAACACCTCCCCCATTGTTGACTAGAAATTACCTATAACTGGGCTAATAACACAATAACTAGCAAAGGATATGAACAAAATGTGCACACGTGGCTACATGCAGCTCTTGCTTTGAACTCAAAACAAGCACATCTACTCACGACCAGAGCTGTAAACACAGTCCAGTTCAAAGTAAATGGCACAGATCCATATGTGGCAATAGTCTATTTGCATACAGGCCTACTGCAGCTCTGATTGGTTATACCCACATCTGTGTAGAGTACGGGCTGAGTCATGTGCAATAGAATCCTACTCCCATGCATTCTGCCTACAACAAAATCTCTTGAGTAGTTTGTTTTGTTTCAGTATGTTGCATTGAAAGTGGCTAATATTGCGTTGATTCGATCACAATTGCCACAGTAAAGGAAAAATGTTGGAAGTGTTAACTAACATGAAAAACTTGTTGAGTGTAGTTCAATCTTGTGCTTCTCTCTGAGGGCTGATATTTCTTCTGAGATCTGCATGAGGCAGTCTCTGGCTACTGCGCGATCAAACACGCGCTCGCTCAGAGGGAACATTGCTTGTGACTACAATCTTGTTGGCTGCATTTGCAGTTCGTTTTGGTTGTGTTTTGGATTATGTTGTGTCCAATAGAAATATATGTAAATAATGTATTGTGTCATTTTGGAGTCCATTTTATAGTAAATAAAAATATAACTTGTTTCTGAACACAATCATGAATGAATCATGAATAATAAAGAGCAAGAAAGTTAAAGAGACACAACAATCATACCCCTGAAACATGCTAATGTCTCACCATTACCAATAACAGGGGAGTTTAGCATTTTTTGGTGGGTATGATATTTATGTCTATGTTAATCAATTGTCAATGAATTAATTGTGCTCTTATTTAATACTTTGGCAATATGGGATCACTCACATCATGCTAATTAAACTATCACTACTGAAGGAACTTTACAAGAGTGAGTTAGAGAAAGAGAGATGGCGCAGACTGAGAAGGCTGACATCTTACAGAAAGTACATACTATTGTCACATATGACCGCTAAGCACTTGTGGAAGTCAGATCGACAGTTACTAACCTCGATTTCGACTACAAATCCGACATCAACTCTTACCCAGCTTTTCTCTTGTTCACACCGGACACTATTATTTTGTTTCATGGGCTATAAAGAAACGCTGCAGGCGTAGACATGTTAGTCGGGCTGGCGTCTTCTTAAGACTGAGATGAAGAGAAAATCGACTGGCACTCCCCTTCGTTTCATTGGCAAATATCCAGTCAATCAGGAATAAAATGGATGAGCTTCGTTCGAGAGTCTCCTTTCAGAGAGACTTGAAAAGCTGCAATATTATATGCCTTGCAGAAACTTGGCTGACTCAATCTATGAACATGGAACTCAGTGGTTTCTCCATGCAATGGCACGATCGGATGTAGGCAGCCTCGGGAAAGTCCAAAGGGGGAGGAGTGTGCCTCTCCATTAACAACTGGTGCGCTGCTTCCAGTGTGAAGTAAATCTCAAGATTTTGCTCACCTAATCTACAATGCTTATGGTAAGCTGCAGACCTTTTTATCTACCAAGCCAACACAACTTTGGCACTCAACAAACTGTATGGGGTGTATGGGGGATTTATTATTCTCCTAATTGATGGGATGACTAACTTAGAAAGAATGCATTCTGGACTGTGCTGATGTAGGTTGTGTCACCTGGCAAGCTGTGATTGATGTGAAGAGCTGTTTTAGGGGGTAAAATGAGATAAGGATTTGTGTCTCCAAATACTAGACTATACTGGTTCTTTGTGATCTGTGAACCTTCCTTGGACGTAGAAATGGTGTCTAGGGGAGCTGGCACTTCTCATTATGACAGGTTGTTATGATAAACGTATGCCTGGAAACAGGGATGCGCTAAGAGGCGGGGAACAGCCAGTGCGCCAACGGATTGGCTGAGTAAGTCTAAACCACGCTCAAGCGTCTACTCTGATTGGCCAGCAGAGAGGTGGGAAACTCTCTCTCTGTAAGAGTATTTGAGGAAGAATCTAAAACAATAGATTTAGTTCTCTGAAGTGCCCTGCGAGGTATTTCAAGGAGCCCGTATATACGAAACATCATATTTACCATTGAAGGTTTTTGCATTAATTAAAATAACTAGTATATCTTAGAAGTCGTGTTGACCTCTTTTGTTCCTAATGCCAGATTTGAATTGACGCAACTTTGACAGGTGATAAACAAACAATAAACCGCACACCCAGAGGCAGCGTTTCTAGTGGGCATAGACTTTAACGCGGAGAGACTTACAGTACAACCGTTCTACCTCACTTCTACCAACACGTCTCTGCACATGTCGAGAGACAAATTTGAGGTGACAGAGAGTGACATTCAATACCGCCTTACACACTCTTGCCTGCATCTAGCTGATATAGGGTGTAATCATTAGTAGTCCAACAGTTGCAAACTAGAGTTTCTATTGGACAAATTCATGTATGTTTATCCCTGTTTTGTTCCATTTGCTTCCGTTTATGAAACCATTTTCAACAGAATCGGCGGAATGAATACACCCCTGAAACACGTAAACAGAGTTCACTTTCATAACAGACACGTTGTATTCCTTCTCTTCCCTTCGCTTGTGGAATTCAATGCACAACACATCAGCTGTATGTGACCAGGCGAAGAAACCTTTCCAAGCCAAACCGGTAAACCCAGCCTACATTGTTGTCCCCATAAGTAACGTCATAGTCAGCATAGCTAATAGAACTAACACATTAGTAAACACGCTACAATCATGCAGTAACATTAGTGTACAGTCAGTAAGCAGTTACACCGGCGGACCCCAGTGGCAATAAATTAGTAATACCAAAAGCTTATCTTGACTTGGAAGAGTTCCAGTGTTGTGTTGGAAAGTCATAGCCACCTAGCTAACATAGCATCCCTCTGTTTGAGCAGGGTGTTTCAGTATGCTAAACTAGCAAGCTGCATTTCCTAGCTAAGTAAGTGAAAGTGAAAAAGAAATGATGAAATCTCTCTCTCGCTATTTCTCTCGTTTCTCCTTCATTTTGGAAGAAATTATTTTGTTCAAAACTTTTCAACTATTCTCTTTCTCTCTCTTTGAGTCAACTACTCACCACATTTTATATACTGCAGTGCTCGCTAGCTGTAGTTTATGCTTTTAGTACTAGATTAATTCTCTGATCCTTTGATTGGATGAACAACATGTTAGTTCATGCTGCAGGAGCTTTGATAGGCTGGAGGACGTCCTTCGGAATTTGTCATAATAACTGTGTAACTCTACGGAAGGGGGTGAGAACTATTAGCCTCCTAGGTTTTGTCAATGTACCCAGTGGAGGACGGAAGCTAGCTGTCCTCCGGCTTCACCATGGTGCTACCCTACATAGTGCTGTTGAGGCTACTGTAGACCTTTGCAAAATACTGTGTTTTAATCAGTTATTTGGTGATGTGATTATATTTAGCATATTTTTATGTAAAAAGGATCACTTTTTTAATGTTTTACCATTTTAATTTTCATGAAATTCACTGAGGAGGATGGCCCTCCCCTTCTTCCTCTGAAGAGCCTCCACTGGTATTGACTGCAGCTGAAATGCTTCCTGAGGAGACTATAGATGGCATCTGGGTTAGCTAGAATGCCACTATTCCTGATTCCGATTGAGACTACATCTTCTGCTCTTCCCTTGAGATGGATGAGAATCTCTCAGGCCTGTTCCTCTATTTTCATGTGTCCCTTTTTAATAAAGTTTATCATGGCCTCTTCCCATTCATCAAATGTAATTGTGTCTTATCTCTCCCCTCTAAAGGAAGGTGGTTCTTTGACTTTTCTTTGGGCAACTACTTGGACTTGGGAGAAGTCTAGAACTTGGCTAACTGTAGGGTCAGGTCTGTGTCTTGGTTCACTTTGGCTAGTGGCTGTAGCTCCTGTTGGGCTACTAGAACTGAAGTGCATGATAATGCTATCAGCTAGCTGCTGTCCTATCTGTTGGACTATGATACTCATCTGGCCTATTAGCACTGCATCGTCATTGGGGTTAGGAGTGGAGGTGCTAACAACCTGGGGCCTAGGTGAGTTGACTGCATGATGACAATGAGAAGCTGCATTGTCCCCACTGACTAAAGGAACTTCCCCTGCAATTTCACTACCATTGACATCACCACACACACTAGGACTACCAGTTGGGAAAGGAATAGATAACCCCAACACACCCCTTCCCCTACCAACATTGACAGGTGTTAGAAAATCTGAAAAACAAATATGGTTGAAACTCATTGTAGTAGCTCAAAATGAAAGTTGATAAAAAAAATATTTTGTAGCAAAATTTGAAATTGTGTTTTTTACATTGGATAAAAGTAGAGACTCAGAGCTAGAAAATTGTGTATCATACACTACAGTTGAGGAAAAATTAGAAATTAATTCTGCGTTGAAAATTGGTAAACTTGTAACCTAACTTATGAGAAAATTGCCTTTGAATGTTTTGTACACCTTATGGAGACCTCTTCTTTGTCTACACCCATTCAGCATCGTTCAGCTTTAGCCCCACCCATCTCTTTAAGGTATGATCCAAGCGTCCTGTCCTAACAACAACAGTCAAGCTAACTGGCTAGCTTGCTAGCTACTTCCAGACACAAATGAGAGAACAGCTCACTCTGACCATTTTACTCGCCCTAGTAGAGCTGGTTAGGATGTTTTTATGTTTTCCAGAGCGTTGGTGACTGCAACTGTGCTGCTGGCAACAATTTACGCTTTTTTGCAAATGTCTACTGACACCGGCCATATTCCATGGGTGTTGAGCGTTCGTAATTTCGTCAGTTATTATGCGCTCTGGCACACTCAGACGAGAGTTCTCTGAAATCGGAGTAGATAGCCAGAGCGAATTTAAAAGCTACATCTATCAACCTTGCCACCAGAGGTCTCTTCACAGTCCCCAAGTCCAGAACAGACTATGGGAGGCACACAGGACTACATAGAGCAATGACTACATGGAACTCTATTCCACATCAGGTAACTGATGCAAGCAGTAGAATCAAATTTAAAACATTTCTAAAAATACACCTTATGGAACAGCGGGATTGTGAAGCAACACAAACATAGGCACAGACACATGCATACACACACATGATAACATACGTTCTATACACACACGTACACATGGATTTTGTGTTGGAGATATGTGATAGTGGATTATGGGCCTGAGGGGGCACACTTTATGTTGTAAATTCTGTAATGAATGTATTGTAATGTTTTAAAAATTAATTTTGTTGGACCCCAGGAAGAGCTAATGGGTACAAATATCTACCTCAAATACCTTGTAACCCTGCACACTGATCTGGAACTGGTACTCCTTGTATATAGCTTTATTCTTGGGTATTTTATTCCTCGTCAAACATTAAAGGAACAGTTGTCTCCATGTCTCGTCCGTACCTGGTAGGAGTACTCGGGTGGGGGTCCCGCGGAGTTCATCCCATTGGCTGGGGGAGGAGGGTAGGCATAGGCCTCATTGGCCATATATTTTCCAGAGAATCTACCAATTTTCCTTCCTGAGGAAATTGCAATAAATTCTCGGGCTTCCCGGTATTCCCGTTCAAACCGAAAGTGCTATTTAAAAGCATATAATACCATTAAATAAAATCTGACATGATTATACCACTCTAAATGGAGAAATATGCACAATCTAAAGTGTTCTTTATGTATTTGTTGCAATTTAATCAACAATGTTCCCTCAAAGTCACCACACCATTTCATTGATGTAGCCTAGTTTTAACAGGCCTATGAAGCACTGATGGCCGACGGGTCAAATATGAGGTTAATACAGTACAAATTAATATTTTTAGCCTACCTTTGAAAGATGCATTTTGGTCCTTTTCTCTCCCCTTGCACCTGGCTATTGAGGGAATTTGGGAAGGTTGTGGCTGTTTATACTTCACTTATTGTTATGATTTTGTCAGAGGAAACTATAATAATAATAATAATAATATGCCATTTAGCAAACGCTTTTATCCAAAGCGACTTAGTCATGCGTGCATACATTTTTTGTGTATGGGTGGTCCCGGGGATCGAACCCACTACCCTGGTAGAGCACGCGTTACAAGCGCCGTGCTCTACCAGCTGAGCTACAAACTAATCGGAATCTCCAATAATCAAACAGTTAAGCGGAGATTCAACAATGGATAGCGCCGCAGTTGATCAATTGCCCGTGAATCTAAACCCGCATTTAATATGCCATTCTAAGGTAGGCTATATTTTACATAAAATCTTATGAGGCCTACTTACTGCATCTGTTTTCTAGCAATAAAGTAAATGATCATCTCTGAAGTCACAGCATAAATGAAACGTGAGACTTTGGACTACACAAACAGACTATATATTCAAAGTAAATAAACTGCCATTATTACTTTTATTCAATACAAAATACAGTTCTCGCATTATTTTTCAACAGGAAAAACACTTGGTCAGAAACTAAGTAATTGACACTGACTGATTCCATGTAGCAAACAAAATCATTTGCATAGGCCATACCCGTTTTAACGTGTTGCTTCAAAACAGGCTCAATTCAGGTCGGATTTGCAGTCGGCCTCGTTGGCATAAATGAGTGAAGCTTTGCCACAGACCTTTTGTATTAAAGCAGGTAGGCCTACCGGTAGCTCAAAAGTTGGAGTCAATTTTGTTACTGTATTTCAAGGTTGCGTGTACATGCACTTTGAATTCATGGCGACTAAAAACGGTAGGCTACGACGCACAAACCCTAGGCGCTACAAGCAACTCTGGGAGAGCTAGGACCAGATCGCAGCCTGCCAGCTAAGACAGGTTAACATTGCCTTTAACCTAAAAGTTTGGATTTTTACTGGCATATGCAGACCAACCCCCAAAACGATTGGCTAATGATATGAGAGCTGGTGTTACATGTAAGAATTCACGAGTAGGAAACCAATTGTCCGTAGACTCAAGACTAGTAGACACTCTCCAAAACAAAACTAAGGACACAAGTATTAAAGTTACTGTTTAATTGAGGCAAAACACACAAACGCAGTTACACACAACCTGGACTAGAGTACCCATGTACGTCCCACTTCAGATATCCAGGTTTGTGGTCAACGGGGTCTCAGATGCAGAGGTGAGCTGTTCCTCAATGGCATGGTCAGTAACAGAAGGCGCTTGGTCTACAGACTCGTCCCCACTTGTGCAAGAGTATAAATTACCCACAATCAGTAGTTCTCGTGGCTTCAGTAGCCAGTTGTGGCGTCATCGGACGTGCCGGTTGTGGCTTCTGAAGCGGCGTCGTCGGACGTGCCAGTTGTGGCTTCTGAAGCGGCGTCGTCGGACGTGCCAGTTGTGGCTTCTGAAGCGGCGTCGTCGGACGTGCCAGTTGTGGCTTCTGAAGCGGCGTCGTCGGACGTGCCAGTTGTGGCTTCTGAAGCGGCGTCGTCGGACGTGCCAGTTGTGGCTTCTGAAGCGGCGTCGTCGGACGTGCCAGTTGTGGCTTCTGAAGCGGCGTCGTCGGACGTGCCAGTTGTGGCTTCTGAAGCGGCGTCGTCGGACGTGCCAGTTGTGGCTTCTGAAGCGGCGTCGTCGGACGTGCCAGTTGTGGCTTCTGAAGCGGCGTCGTCGGACGTGCCAGTTGTGGCTTCTGAAGCGGCGTCGTCGGACGTGCCAGTTGTGGCTTCTGAAGCGGCGTCGTCGGACGTGCCAGTTGTGGCTTCTGAAGCGGCGTCGTCGGACGTGCCAGTTGTGGCTTCTGAAGCGGCGTCGTCGGACGTGCCAGTTGTGGCTTCTGAAGCGGCGTCGTCGGACGTGCCAGTTGTGGCTTCTGAAGCGGCGTCGTCGGACGTGCCAGTTGTGGCTTCTGAAGCGGCGTCGTCGGACGTGCCAGTTGTGGCTTCTGAAGCGGCGTCGTCGGACGTGCCAGTTGTGGCTTCTGAAGCGGCGTCGTCGGACGTGCCAGTTGTGGCTTCTGAAGCGGCGTCGTCGGACGTGCCAGTTGTGGCTTCTGAAGCGGCGTCGTCGGACGTGCCAGTTGTGGCTTCTGAAGCGGCGTCGTCGGACGTGCCAGTTGTGGCTTCTGAAGCGGCGTCGTCGGACGTGCCAGTTGTGGCTTCTGAAGCGGCGTCGTCGGACGTGCCAGTTGTGGCTTCTGAAGCGGCGTCGTCGGACGTGCCAGTTGTGGCTTCTGAAGCGGCGTCGTCGGACGTGCCAGTTGTGGCTTCTGAAGCGGCGTCGTCGGACGTGCCAGTTGTGGCTTCTGAAGCGGCGTCGTCGGACGTGCCAGTTGTGGCTTCTGAAGCGGTTGTGGCAGTAGGAGAGTTTCCATAGTCATCAGACCAGCGTCTCATCTTCTCAGCAGAGGCCAGGTCATCGTTTGCCAGAGAGCTACCATAGTTTGGAGAGTCTTGGGATGCTACTTCATTTGTCTCCAAATACTCTAGAGAAAAAGAGAAGAGGAACAGTTGGGTGTTCTACACGGTCTAGGCCAAATTGCCATTTGAATGTTCAGCAACATTGCACCCCACTGAACCCGACGTAGTTCTAAACGAATGTTGCAGGCCTAACATTTTCTGGCTTCTTTAGCATCAGACCCTATGGATCGGAGCATGTGCAATGGAGACGTCATTTGATGACAGCTCTGAAAAACGTAGGTTCAGGTACACAAGCAAATTTTCAAAATCAACAGCAAAGGGTTTGATAACTTCTGGTTTAAAAAAAGATTCTAAACATTTGTTATTTAGACTGGGTTACTCTACGGTGTTGAATTAGTTTAAAACACAGCAGCAAAGAACATTGCTAGAAGGGATGGGATAACATAGGGGAAGAAACGCTTACCTCCAAGTCTCCTCTGCAGAGAGACTTGATCTTGTTTCTGGGACTTGCCAACAGGGGAACAAGAAACTGAGGAGAAAGAGTTGACAGAAGTTGAGTTGACACAAAATAGCTACATATATTTAATAGCAGTGAACAAAAAAGATGACCAACGTGGAAGAAACAGACAGTCAAATTTGAATCTCCAACTTACAAAGTTCAACATGTTTCCCAAACAAAACCCTTCAATCCAAATAAAACATTAGTGAACCAACCTTTGAAGACCCCCACAGTCAGCACAAAGAGCAGAAATTCTCTCACACCTCCCATGATTATGAGAATAGTCTTTATTATCAACAAGTAATGTCATCCCGTGGCCTGTATGAGGCTTATATAGGCCACTAATGACCGTTTACCAGACAAACATGACTTAACGATCAATTAACATGCTTGATTGAGTTGAAACATTCAGATAGAAATAGACCATGTAGAACAGATGTTTCTTTGGAGGGCAGGCAATCTTTTCTACTCTATATATTGCATTTATATCTGCTATGTTTTACCCTTCTGGTCTCAGATCAGCAGTAGAAAGAAGTAGGCCTAATTATTTTAGGTATAATCTTCAAAGATTTTCGGGGGAAATAAACACTGTACCCAAATCCACTTTTTATTATGATCCTGGGAAATGGGTAGGCCTCCACCATATGGTCCTTCACAGTTTTACACCTGTGTTATATTCCTTTATTTACATAGATCACATACATAAATATATATGTTAGCTGTTAGTAGCTTTGGGATCAAATTTTCATATTGTATTGTTACTAACCATATATCATATTTTCCTCATTTGCTCTGTAGGAGACTTGGCTGGTGGAGATTCGTCATATGAAGGACATTCAAGTGGATGTGACCCCTAACCTGCAGGACAGGCTCAGCGGGGTGACAGACATCCTGTAACGGATCTCCAAGCTAGTGTCTGAGGACCTGGAGAAGGCTGTGTCTACAGCTGTGGGGCAGGACAAGCAAGGTAACCTAACCTCACCTAACCTCACTGTATGAAGGATTTTATTTTTATGTATAGTCATCTCCAATCTGTTAAAATATATGTCTCTGTATTTCTCGCCCAATCTCTCTCCTCTTCCCCATCCCCTTCACTAGGTTCTCCCCAGGATAAGCACACCATCCTGGCTGTGGTCCCCAGTCCTGCTGCTCCATGACACCTAGCCAGAAAGCAGGGCCTCAGTGAATGTATGTGGTTGTTCCTTACTTTAACATAAAACTCTCATAGATATTAACACAGTAACTGTAAATAATAACAACTATTCTGGGCTATATAATTAGTAACCTGAATGATCTATCACCTATCCGTTGTTTTAGAGCTAATTTAGACTAATAAGCTGTACACCTAAATGTCTTCTCCCCTGCTCCCTTCCCCCTCCTCCTCCTCCTCAGACCGCTGTACCCTGACCTTTGACCCTCGCACGGTCAACGGTCACCTGCTCCTCTCCAGGGAGAACCTACGGGTGCCTCTTCCCACCATAATCTTTGACCCCTACATCTCTCCCCCAGGTGACCTACGAGGGCATCCCCAGGAAGGAAAAGGGGAAACAGTGTATGGTGGGAATGAACGATCTTCCCTGGAGCCTCCAGCTGGATGAGTGCCAGTTGAGCGCCTGGCACAATGGGTGCCGGGAAACGATGGCTGGCCACTCCCACCACTCCCACGCGGCTGCATGCCTTCCACTGTGCCTTCACTCAGGAGCTGTTCCCTGCCTGTTGGATAGGGGCGTCAGCATCACCCTCTGCTTGCCACGATGACAACACGAAAGGGAATGACCGTGACCTAACAATCTCATATGGGATTAGTCTCCATAACCATAGACTTCGATAGACATCGCATCATTGTATCTGTCCCATTATGGTGTCTGCAAGAGCACAGGCAGCGCCATTGAGGCCATCTCCATTTTGAAGTAGTCCATTGTCATTTTCTTCTTCTACTGCTTCTATGAGTTGGCAAACAAACTGAAAGGGTGCACACTGCCACCTAGAGTGTGTTTGAACAGGTATAAAGCCAAGGTTGGCGATTTACTGCCACCTGCAGTTATGGCATTTTTTTACATTTACATTTACATTTTTACATTTTAGTCATTTAGCAGACGCTCTTATCCAGAGCGACTTACAGGAGCAATTAGGGTTAAGTGCCTTGCTCAAGGGCACATTTACGTCATTTAGCAGACGCTCTTATCCAGAGCGACTACAAATTGGTGCATTCACCCTATAGCCAGTGGGATAACCACTTTACAATTATACAATTTGTTTTTTTTTTTGTTTTTTTTTGGGGGGGGGGGTGGGGGGGTAGAAGGATTACTTTATCCTATCCCAGGTGTTCCTTAAAGAGGTGGGGTTTCAAATGTCTCCGGAAGGTGGTGAGTGACTCCGCTGTCCTGGCGTCGTGAGGAAGCTTGTTCCACCATTGGGGTGCCAGAGCAGCGAACAGCTTTGACTGGGCTGAGCGGGAACTATGCTTCCGCAGAGGAAGGGGAGCCAGCAGGCCAGAGGTGGATGAACGCAATGCCCTCGCCTGGGTGTAGGGACTGATCAGAGCCTGAAGGTACGGAGGTGCCGTTCCCCTCACTGCTCCATAGGCAAGCACCATGGTCTTGTAACGGATGCGAGCTTCAACTGGAAGCCAGTGGAGTGTGCAGAGGAGGGGGGTGACGTGAGAGAACTTGGGAAGGTTGAACACCAGACGGGCTGCGGCATTCTGGATGAGTTGTAGGGGTTTAATGGCACAGGCAGGGAGCCCAGCCAACAGCGAGTTGCAGTAATCCAGACGGGAGATGACAAGTGCCTGGATTAGGACCTGTGCCGCTTCCTGTGTAAGGCAGGGTCGTACTCTCCGAATGTTGTAGAGCATGAACCTGCAGGATCGGGTCACCGCCTTGATGTTAGCGGAGAACGACAGGGTGTTGTCCAGGGTCACGCCAAGGCTCTTCGCACTCTGGGAGGAGGACACAACGGAGTTGTCAACCGTGATGGCGAGATCATGGAACGGGCAGTCCTTCCCCGGGAGGAAGAGCAGCTCCGTCTTGCCAGGGTTCAGCTTGAGGTGGTGATCCGTCATCCATACTGATATGTCGGCCAGACATGCAGAGATGCGATTCGCCACCTGGTTATCAGAAGGGGGAAAGGAGAAGATTAGTTGTGTATCGTCAGCATAGCAATGATAGGAGAGGCCATGTGAGGCTATGACAGAGCCAAGTGACTTGGTTTATAGGGAGAAAAGGAGAGGGCCTAGAACTGAGCCCTGGGGGACACCAGTGGTGAGAGCACGTGGTGCGGAGACAGCTTCTCGCCACGCCACTTGGTAGGAGCGACCGGTCAGGTAGGACGCAATCCAGGAGTGAGCCGCGCCGGAGATGCCCAGCTCGGAGAGGGTGGAGAGGAGGATCTGATGGTTCACTGTATCAAAGGCAGCAGACAGGTCTAGAAGGACAAGAGCAGAGGAGAGAGAGTTAGCTTTAGCAGTGCGGAGAGCCTCCGTGACACAGAGAAGAGCAGTCTCAGTTGAATGACCAGTCCTGAAACCTGACTGGTTTGGATCAAGAAGGTCATTCTGAGAGAGATAGCAAGAGAGTTGGCTAAAGACGGCACGCTCAATAGTTTTGGAAAGAAAAGAAAGAAGGGATACTGGTCTGTAGTTGTTGACATCAGTGGGATCGAGTGTTGGTTTTTGAGAAGGGGTGCAACTCTCGCTCTCTTATTGACGGAAGGGACATGGCCAGCGGTCAAGGATGAGTTGATCAGCGAGGTGAGGTAGGGGAGAAGGTCACCGGAGATGGTCTGGAGAAGAGAGGAGGGGATGGGGTCAAGCGGGCAGGTTGTTGGGCGGCCTGCAGTCACTAGTCGCAAGATTTTATCTGGAGAGAGAGGGGAGAAAGAAGTCAAAGCATAGGGTAGGGCAGTGTGAGCAGGACCAGCAGTGTCATTAGACTTAACAAACGAGGATCGGATGTCGTCAACCTTCTTTTCAAAGTGGTTGACAAAGTCATCCACAGAGAGGGAGGAGGGGGGGGGGGGGGGATTCAGCAGTGAGGAGAATGTGGCAAAGAGCTTCCTAGGGTTAGAGGCAGATGCTTGAAATTTAGAGTGGTAGAAAGTGGCCTTAGCAGCAGAAACAGATGAAGAAAATGTAGAGAGGAGGGAGTGAAAAGATGCCAGGTCGGCAGGGAGTTTAGTTTTCTTCCATTTCCGCTCAGCTGCCCGGAGCTCTGTTCTGTGAGCTCGCAATGAGTCATCAAGCCACAGAGCTGGAGGGGAGGACCGAGCCGGCCGGGAGGATAGGGGACACAGGGAGTCAAAGGATGCAGAAAGGGAGGAGAGGAGGGTTGAGGAGGCAGAATCAGGAGATTGGAGGGAGAACGATTGAGCAGAGGGAAGAGATGATAGGATGGAAGAGGAGAGAGTAGTGGGAGAGAGAGAGCGAAGGTTGCGGCGGCGCGTTACCATCTGTGTAGGGGCAGAGTGAGTAGTGTTGGAGGAGAGCGAGAGAGAAAAGGATACAAAGTAGTGGTCGGAGACATGGAGGGGAGTTGCAGTGAGATTAGTAGAAGAGCAACATCTAGTAAAGATGAAGTCAAGCGTATTGCCTGCCTTGTGAGTGGGGGGGGGGATGGTGAGAGGGTGAGGTCAAAAGAGGAGAGGAGTGGAAAGAAGGAGGCAGAGAGAAATGAGTCAAATGTAGACGTGGGGAGGTTGAAATCCCCCAAAACTGTGAAGGGTGAGCCATCCTCAGGAAAGGAACTTATCAAGGCGTCAAGCTCATTGATGATCTCTCCAAGGGAACCTGGAGGGCGATAGATGACAAGGATATTAAGCTTAAATGGGCTAGTGACTGTGACAGCGTGGAATTCAAATGAGGAGATAGACAGATGGGTTAGGGGAAAAATTGAGAATGACCACTTGGGAGAGATGAGGATTCCTGTGCCACCACCCCTCTGACCAGATGCTCTCGGGGTATGCGAGAACACATGGTCAGACGAGGAGAGAGCAGTAGGAGTAGCAGTGTTTTCAGTGGTAATCCATGTTTCCGTCAGCGCCAGGAAGTCGAGGGACTGGAGGGTAGCATAGGCTGGGATGAAGTCAGCCTTGTTGGCGGCAGAACGGCAGTTCCAGAGGCTGCCTGAGACCTGGAACTCCAGGTGTGTGGTGCGTGCAGGGACCACCAGGTTAGAGAGGCAGCAGCCACGCGGTGTGAGGCGTTTGTGTAGCCTGTGCGGAGAGGAGAGAACAGGGATAGGCAGAGGCATAGTTGACAGGCTGCAGCAGATGGCTACAATAATGCAGAGGAGATCGGAATGAAATGAACTAAACATCAGGGAAAGGAGAGAGCAGGCCTCCCTCACCAAAAAAAAAATAAATATATATAACTCTCCCAACTTCCACCTCAGAAACTATAATTGTTTCACTGAACCACCCGAGTAAAACTCTCCCAACTTCCACTTTATAAATTAGAATTGTTGTAAACTACAGCAGACTGTTATCAGTAGCTGTAATTAAGTACAGCAGCTACCAACCACCTAACGTTAATGCCTCGGATGAGGTTAGAAAAACAGCTGAATGGTAGCAGCTAGCTGGCTCAATCACAGGTACTCTTAAGCATGAAATAACATTGGAAACAATTAACCACAGTTGCAAAAAGTTACCAGTATAATTCATTGGCTGATCCCCCGTGGTGACCTGGATGGAATTCTGTGATCATTCCTTAACCTATAGGAAGTCCCACCCCATCCCCCCTTTTGCCCTCAGAAAAGCCTACATTTGTCGGGGCATGGACTCTACAGGGATACTGGCCCATGTTAACTCCAATGCTTTCCACAGTTGTGTCAAGTTGGCTGGGTGTCCTTTGGGTGGTGGACAATTCTTGATACACACGGGAAACCCCAGCAGTGTTACAGTTCTTGACACAAACCAGTGTGCCTGCCACCTAATAACATACCCCGTTCATAGGCACTTAAATGTTTTGTCTTGCCCATTCACTCTCTGAATGGCACACATACACATACACAATCCATGTCTCAATTGTCTCAAGGCTTAACACTCCTTCTTTAACCTGTCTCCTCCCCTTCATCTACACTGATTGAAGTGGATTTAACAAGTGACATCAATAAGGGATCATAGCTTTCACCTGGATTCACCTGGTCAGTCTATGTCATGGAAAGAGTTCTTCATGTTTTGTATACTCAGTGTATATAAAGATGATATCTCTATCATTCTCTATGGGCTAGGTAGAGCAAGAACCATATTGTCTATACTTGTGTCACTAACCTTGGTCTAGGGGAGTAATTACATATATAGAGGGAAGCGAGCTAGTTATTTCGATTGAATCCCAGCCCCTGTTCCAGTTGGATACTAGGACACTGATGCCTGGATGGGTGAAAGCAATATGGCCTTCCATTATGCTCCGTGGAGTTGCCTCCATATTCCCTTCAACTATCCAGACTTCTAAGATCAGTTAGTTTGGGAAAGTACTAGGATGTATGTAGGAAAGTAAGTCATTTAGGCGTATTACGGAACTATCCTGTGTATGTGAGACATTTCCTTCTCCGACTGTAGTCTGCAACATCCATTTTTCCCATAGTGAGATAATTTAGCCAAGTCAGCATTTTAGAAACAAAATCCTTAACCTGGTGAGACCCCAGGTTGCGAAAATGCAACAGGCCCTCAAACTCATGTCAAACACTACATAGTTTATCTCCTTAGACCCGTATGTACACTGAACAAAAATTTAAACGCAACATGTAAAGTGTTGGTCAAGGATTATTTATTTTTTTATTCCTTGATGTGATGTGGTGGGTGAGTGAGTGTGTTCTAGAATGTTCAGAAGAGTGACATTCAGGACATGACATAATAGGCCAACTGCTCTATACACACACACACACACACACACACACACACAGGCAGTAGCAGTAGTAGCATATAGCCAAGATAATCTTTCCACTGAACAAAAACATATTGTAAACGCAACATGCAAACATTTAAAAGATTTTACTGAGTTACAGTTCATATAAGGAAATCAGTCAATTTAAATACATAAATTAGGCCCTAATCTAATCTGTGGCGTTGTGTTGTGTGACAAAACTGCACATTTTAGAGTGGTATTTTATTGTCCCCAGCACAAGGTGCACCTCTGTATTGATCATGCTGTTTAATCAGCTTCTTGATATGCCACACCTGTCTGTCACGGTTTCGGCCGAGGCTGCTCCTCCTCCTTGTTCGGGCAGGCTTCGGCGGTCGTCGTCCCCGGAGTACTAGCTGCCACCGTTCGATGTTTCATGTTTGTTTGGTTTTGTCTGTTTGTACACCTGTCCCTTGTTAGTGTTTGATTTTGTTTCCTATTTAGTTATCGTGTGTTGGGTCAGGTGTTATGTGTGATTGTTTTTTGTCAAGCTGTTGCTCTCTGGATTTACTCTCGTGTTTTGTTGTGTTTCGAGAGTCCGCACTGTGTGCGCTATCGTTGTTTTACGCACTGTGTTTATTTGTGCGTAATTTGTATTTTGCCTCCCGGTTGGGTTGGCTGTTCGCCTGTTTGGTGCTGCTTTCGTTGACTAAAGTCTGTTCACGAACGCCCGTGTTTCCTGCGCTTGATTTCCACACCGCATCTACACTCAGCTACTGACAGAATCACACATCTACCCATGGAATCAGCAGGAGCAACCGCGCCAACGGACATCATGGAGGACCGATTTCGTGGGCAGGAGGACAGGATCAACCAGATCGGTCACGCCCTGGATCGGGTGATGAACACTCTCCACCGATGGGAAAGCAGCGGGGTACCCACGCCCCCACCTACCGGACCATCCCCATCGGTCAGTCCTCCTGTCCCCCTTCCGGAACCCAGCGGGATTCGGCTCTCGCTCCCGAGGGCGTACGACGGCTCCGCTGCCGGGTGTCAAGGGTTCCTGCTGCAAGTGGAGCTCTACCTCGCCACCGTACACCCGGCGCCCTCGGGACACGAGAGCGTCTCCGCCCTCATCTCCTGTCTCACCGGCAAGGCGTTGGAGTGGGCCAACGCCGAATGGAGGAGAATAGACGCCGCTACTATTACCTATGCGGAGTTCTCCCGCCGCTTCCGTGCCGTGTTTGACCATCCACCAGAAGGGAAGGCGGCGGGGGAGCGTCTGTTCTACCTCCGACAGGGGATGAGGAGCGCACAGAATTTTGCTTTGGAGTTCCGGACTCTAGCGGCAGATGCAGGGTGGAATGAGCGGGCCCTCATAGACCCCTTCCGCTGCAGCCTCCGGGAGAACGTCCAGAGAGAGTTGGCGTGCAGGGATACCACGTTGTCGTTTGACCAACTGGTCGACATGGCCATTCGGCTGGACACCCTGGTCGCCACCCGTGGACGTCCCGGGTGGGGGTTGCCCATTCCACCTTCCGGCACCTCCGAGCCGAGCCTTATGGAGCTCGGAGGTGCTGGCGCTAGAGAACGGAGGAGTAGGAACCCGAGGGGGGCCGTTCCCTGCACCAACTGTGGCCGTGGAGGGCACACCGCGGCTAGGTGTTGGGGAAGGTTCCCCGGTGGAGGTGAAGGCAGGCCACGCATTGGGGAGTCCTCCCAGGTGAGTAGGCGCCCTACTTACCCAGAGCTTTCTGTCGTTCACGTAACCTTGCCTGTTTGTTTCCCACAGGTTGCACCTCGTTCCCAGCATAAGGCACTAGTAGATTCAGGCGCAGCTGGGAATTTTGTAGATCGCCAGTTCTGTGTAGAGTCAGGGATTCCTCTCCTTCCCATTGATATGCCTTTCCCTGTACATGCCCTAGATAGCCGTCCGTTAGGATCTGGGTTAATTAGGGAGGTCACAGCGCCCCTTAGGATGAAGACGCAGGAGGGTCATGAGGAGACGATTCAGCTCTATCTGATTGACTCTCCTGCGTATCCGGTGGTGCTGGGACTTCCCTGGTTGATTACCCATGATCCTACTATTTCGTGGCGAGAGAAAGCTCTTAAAGGGTGGTCTGTTCAGTGTGAGGGGCTATGTCTGGGTGTTTCCATAGGGGCGACCTCGGTGGAGAGTCCAAATCAAATGCCCGCACTGCATATTCCCCCCGAGTATGAGGATTTGACATTGGTGTTTAGTAAGACAAGGGCGGCGCAGCTGCCGCCTCATAGACGGGGGGATTGTGCGATAGATCTCCAGTTAGGAGCAGCACTCCCGCGGAGCCATGTGTATCCCTTGTCTCAAGAGGAGAGGAAGGCGATGGAAACTTACATCGCCGAGTCTCTGAGACAGGGATACATACGGGCCTCCACTTCACCCGCTTCCTCAAGCTTCTTTTTTGTGAAGAAAAAAGATGGAGGTTTGCACCCGTGTATTGATTACCGCGGTCTCAATCAGATTACGGTGAAGTACAGTTATCCACTTCCTCTGATTGCGACTATGACGGAGTCATTACACGGTGCTCAGTTCTTCACAAAATTGGATCTCAGGAGCGCATATAACTTGGTGCGCATTAGAGAGGGCGATGAATGGAAGACAGCATTTAGCACGACCTCCGGTCATTACGAGTATCTCGTCATGCCATATGGGTTAATGAATGCTCCCTCAGTCTTCCAATCCTTTGTAGATGAGATTTTCCGGGACATGCAGGGGCAGGGAGTAGTCGTGTACATAGACGATATTCTGGTGTACAGTTCTACCCGAGCTGAGCATGTAGCCCTGGTGCGCCGAGTGTTGAGGAGACTGTTGGAGCATGACCTATATGTCAAGGCAGAGAAATGTCTGTTCTTTCAGAAGTCGGTCTCCTTTTTGGGTTATCAGTTGTCTGCGTCAGGGGTGAAGATGGAGGTTGACCGGGTGTCAGCTGTGCGTAATTGGCAAACCCCAACCACTGTGAAAGAGGTGCAACAGTTCTTGGGTTTTGCGAATTATTACCGGAGGTTTATCCGGGGTTTTGGACAGGTGGCAGCTCCCATAACGTCTCTGTTGAAGGGGGGTCCGGTGCGCTTGCGGTGGTCAGCTGAGGCGGACAGGGCTTTTGGGAGACTGAAGGACCTGTTTACCTCGGCGCCGGTGTTGGCGCATCCGGATCCCGCGTTACCATTCCAGGTAGAGGTAGACGCGTCCGAGGCCGGTATTGGGGCCGTCCTCTCACAACGGTCTGGCACACCACTTAAGCTCCGCCCCTGTGCTTTTTATTCTAAGAAGCTCAGTCCGGCGGAGCGGAATTATGACGTAGGGGACAGGGAGCTGTTAGCCGTGGTACACCCTTTCCTCATTTTGACGGACCACCGTAACCTGGAGTACATCCGGGCAGCTAGGAGACTGAATCCTCGCCAGGCCCGCTGGACTATGTTTCTAGCCCGGTTTGTGTTTAAAATCACTTACATCCCTGGGTCCCAGAACGGGAAGGCAGATGCCCTGTCTCGGCGGTATGACACGGAGGAGAGGTCCGTTGAGCCCACTCCCATACTACCAAAGTCTTGTTTGGTGGCACCGGTGGTATGGGAGGTCGATGCAGAGATCGACCGGGCGTTACGCACCGACCCAAGTCCTCCACAGTGTCCAGTGGGTCGGACGTACGTTCCGCTCGAGGTACGCGATCGCCTCATTTATTATCTTAAAGGTCCCCCTCCTCTGGACATCCAGGTATCGGCCGGACAGTTCACTGCCTTAGCACTAAGTACTGGTGGCCAACGTTAGCCAGGGATGTGAGGGTTTATGTCTCCTCCTGTTCGGTGTGTGCACAGTGTAAGGCGCCCAGACATTTGCCCAGGGGTAAGCTACAACCCCTGCCCGTTCCACAACGACCCTGGTCCCACCTCTCGGTGGACTTTGTTACAGACCTTCCCCCCTCACAGGGGAATACTACCATCCTGGTCGTTGTGGATCGGTTCTCGAAGGCCTGTCGTCTCCTTCCCATGCCGGGTCTCCCTACTGCCCTACAGACCGCTGAGGCTCTGTTTACCCATGTCTTCCGGCATTACGGGGTACCCGAGGATATAGTGTCTGATCGAGGCCCCCAGTTCACCTCCAGAGTGTGGAGAGCCTTTATGGAACGGTTGGGGGTTTCGGTGAGCCTTACCTCGGGTTACCACCCGGAGAGTAATGGGCAGGTTGAACGTGTCAACCAGGATTTGGGTAGGTTTCTGAGGTCTTATTGCCAGGGCCGGCCGGAGGAGTGGGCGAGATACGTTCCGTGGGCCGAGATGGCGCAGAACTCTCTCCGCCACTCCTCCACCCAACTAACCCCTTTCCAGTGTGTGTTAGGGTACCAGCCGGTTCTGGCACCTTGGCACGAGAGCCAGATCGAGGCCCCTGCGGTGGATGAGTGGGTGCGGCGCTCGGAGGAGACATGGAACGCTGCCCACGTCCATCTGCAGCGGGCCATCCGTCGGCATAAGACGAGCGCCGATCTCCACCGCAGTGAGGGGCCTGTATACGCACCTGGAGATCGAGTCTGGCTCTCGACCAGAAACCTGCCCCTCCGCCTGCCCTGCCGGAAGCTGGGTCGGCGGTTTGTGGGGCCATTCAAAGTCCTGAGGAGGTTGAACGAGGTGTGTTACAGGTTAGAACTGCCTATTGATTACAGGAATATTAACCCCTCGTTCCATGTGTCTCTCCTCAGGCCGGTGGTAGCTGGTCCACTCCAGGACTATGAGATAGAGGAGATTCCTCCGCCCCCGTTGGACATCGAGGGGGCTCCGGCGTACACTGTGAGGTCCATCCTTGATTCGAGACGCCGGATGGGGGGTCTCCAATATCTCGTGGAGTGGGAGGGGTACGGCCCGGAGGAGCGGTGCTGGGTGCCGAGGAGGGACATATTAGACCTGTCCCTGCTGACCGAGTTCCATCGGGGTCATCCTACGCGCCCTGCTCCGCATCGTCCTGGTCGTCCCCGAGGCCGGGATCGGCGCACGGCTGGAGCCGCGCGTCAAGGGGGGGGGTACTGTCACGGTTTCGGCCGAGGCTGCTCCTCCTCCTTGTTCGGGCAGGCTTCGGCGGTCGTCGTCCCCGGAGTACTAGCTGCCACCGTTCGATGTTTCATGTTTGTTTGGTTTTGTCTGTTTGTACACCTGTCCCTTGTTAGTGTTTGATTTTGTTTCCTATTTAGTTATCGTGTGTTGGGTCAGGTGTTATGTGTGATTGTTCTTTGTCAAGCTGTTGCTCTCTGGATTTACTCTCGTGTTTTGTTGTGTTTCGAGAGTCCGCACTGTGTGCGCTATCGTTGTTTTACGCACTGTGTTTATTTGTGCGTAATTTGTATTTTGCCTCCCGGTTGGGTTGGCTGTTCGCCTGTTTGGTGCTGCTTTCGTTGACTAAAGTCTGTTCACGAACGCCCGTGTTTCCTGCGCTTGATTTCCACACCGCATCTACACTCAACTACTGACACTGTCAGGTGGATGTATTATCTTGGCAAAGGAGAAATGCTCACTAACAGGGATGTGAACACATTTGTGCACTAATTTTAAGATAAATAATATTTTTGTGCGTATGGAACATTTCTGGGATCTTTTGTTTCAGCTCATGAAAAATGGGACCAACACTTTACGTGTTGGGTTCATATTTTTGTTCAGTATATTTAGTTGGACTAGGATCAGGGATTCGCTCCTATACTACCTAGACATTATGGTCCCTATCAACACAAAGTTCAAGTTTCATATTACACCATATTCACTATATACAAGGGTGACATTTCAGATTTGTACCATAAGTCAAACTGCACCAACTCTTATGTATTTAAAAACTGTTTTTTAAGGTTAATTCAGGCTAGTCTCTTTGCAATAACATTTATTTTTCAACAGAGACCTGGTCATATGATCGACTGCTACCCTCTCATATTTAAGTTGTCACATTAAAAACCTGTACAGACAAATAATAAATAAACAAATAATAGTGTCCAGTACAGGCCGTGAGAAGGAGGGGTGGGAGCTGAGATACAGGCGCTCTTCTTGTCTTCAGCAGGGGAGTAGGGTGGAGGTTTGTCCTGGAGAAGATGTTTTCATACATTCCCCTAATTTATTTGGACAGTGAAGCTAAGACTTTTAATTTGTCTCTATACTCCAGCATTTTGGATCTGAGATCAAGTGTTTCATGTGAGGCGACAGTACAGAATGTCACCTTTTATTTGAGGGTATTTTCATTCATATCTGTTTTAGAAATGAAAGCATTTTATGTATCTAGTCCCCCCATTTGAATGTATCATAATTAATTGGACAAACATCAAGCTTGTGACCAATATTCCCTCTAATCTATTTTAGCACTGAGCAAATTTCAGGTCGGCTGAGCGCAAACTTGAACGTTTTGAAAATTCTGTGCAACTTCCAACGAGTGTTAACTGTGAACACTGAGGCTGTGCCCGCTTTAACTTACTGTTTTAACAGTGGCCAAGTAGGCTACTATGGCTATTTGATCATAATGTAGGCCTACTGTCAAAAACAATGGAGAAAATGCATCTCATAACATTTAACATGGAAATAGCTGTTCAATCATTCAGCCTACAGAAGCAGCCAATGTGTGGTGTTCAATGTAGGCCTACATTCCATGAGACTTTTGAAAAAAACATGCAGGGCTTGACATTAACCTCTATGAGATCGGTGTCCCGTATACGGGACGGTTGAATTAACGTGCGCTAATGTGATTAGCATGACTGTTGTAAGTATCAGCAAACTTTCCAGGACATAGACATCTATCATATGGGCAGAAAGCTTAAATTCCTGTTAATCTAAATGCACTGTCCAATTTACAGTAGCTATTACAGTGAAAGAATACCATGTTATTGTTTGAGGAGAGTGCACAACAAATGTATCACGGCAACTGGTTTGATCAATTCACCTCTGAAGGTAAATAATGTACTTACATTCAGTAATCTTGCTCTGTTTTGTCATCCTAAGGGTCTCAGAGATAAAATGTAGCATAGTTTTGTTTGATAAAATCAATTTTTATATTCAAATGTAGGAACTGGGTTCTACAGTTTGAACCCCTGCTGTCTCTGGCTCCACACCCACCCCGCCATCTAGATGTGTGAAAGTTAATGTATAAGCTAGATGTCACGATTGTGATACACAGAGGACCAAGGCGCAGCGTGGAATGCGAACATACTTTTAATTTGAATGATCACACGAACAAAACAACAAACGAAACAAAACGTGAAGTCCTTGGTTACAATACAAACCATACGGAACAAGATCCCACAACACACTGTGGAAAACAGGCTGCCTAAGTATGGTTCCCAATCAGAGACAACAAGCAACAGCTGATACAAGTTGCCTCTGATTGAGAACCACACCGGCCAACATAGAAACAAAAGAACTAGATAATAACCCTAGCACACAAAACACATAGAAACCACACACCCTGGCTCAACATAACAGAGTCCCAGAGCCAGGGCGTGACAGTACCCCCCCCCCCCCCCCCAAAGGCGCGGACTGCGACCGCGCCAAACATAAACCGAACAGGGGAGGGCCGGGTGGGCATTCCTCCTCGGAGGCGGTTCCGGCTCCGGGCTTGACCCCCACCCTCCAACCAACCCCCCAAAGCGCCCCTGGTCCGGTCTGGCCCTGCTGGCCGGAGCTGGACTGAACACTGGTGGAGCGGATTGCTCTAGCTCCGGAGTGGAGCAGCTGACCGGTGCCGGACCAGGCACCGGTGGAACAGGCACGGGCTGTGCCGGACTGACGACGCGCACCACAGGCTTGGTGCGGGGAGCAGGGACGGGCCGGACCGGGCTGACGACGCGCACCATTGGCTTGGTGCGGGGAGCAGAGACGGGCCGAACCGGGCTGACGAAGCGCACCACTGGCTTGGTGCGGGGAGCAGGAACAGGCCGGACCGGGCTGACGACGCGCACCATTGGCTTGGTGCGGGGAGCAGGGACGGGCCGAACCGGGCTGACGAAGCGCACCACTGGCTTGGTGCGGGGAGCAGGAACAGGCCGGACCGGGCTGACGACGCGCACCATTGGCTTGGTGCGGGGAGCAGGGACGGGCCGAACCGGGCTGACGAAGCGCACCACTCGCTTGGTGCGGGGAGCAGGAACAGGCTGGACCGGGCTGACGACGCGCACCACAGGCTTGGTGCGGGGAGCAGGGACGGGCCGAACCGGGCTGACGAAGCGCACCACTGGCTTGGTGCGGGGAGCAGGAACAGGCCGGACCGGGCTGACGACGCGCACCACAGGCCTGGTGCGAGGGGCAGGAACATGCCGGACCGGGCTGGCGACGCGCACCACAGGCTCGGTGCGAGGGACAGGAACAAGCCGGACTGTACTGGGGACACACACCACTGGCCCTACGCGGGGATCAGGAACGGGCCGGACCGGACTGTCATCACACCCCAGTACCTCTCGTCGTGCCTCTACATTCTCCTTCCCCCTGGTGACATGTGACTCCCGTAACCTGGCGGCCTCCTTTGCCAACCCGCTGAACCACTTTATCCCAGGCCTCCTGCTGCCCCGTCGTCCACGGCGTGAGCCCCCCCCCTAAAAAATTTCTGGCCGTCTCTCCTCCCCATGGGCCAGGCCTCCATGGCTCTCGCCAGACTCTCGCTCCTCTGCTCCAAAGTCCAGCTTCTCTCCTCCTCCCGCGGCTTGACCCAGTCGAGGTTGATATCCTTCAGAGTCACCTCTGGCGTTGGCTCCTGGACACGCTGCTTGGTCCAGTTATGGTGGGATCTTCTGTCACGATCGTCATACACAGAGGACAAAGGCGCAGCGTGGAATGCGAACATACTTTTAATTTGAATGATCACACGAACAAATCAACAAACGATACGAAACGTGAAGTCCTTGGTTACAATACAAACCATACGGAACAAGATCCCACAACACACTGTGGAAAACAGGCTGCCTAAGTATGGTTCCCAATCAGAGACAACAAGCAACAGCTGATACACGTTGCCTCTGATTGAGAACCACACCGGCCAACATAGAAACAAAAGAACTAGTTAATAACCCTAGCACACAAAACACATAGAAACCACACACCCTGGCTCAACATAACAGAGTCCCAGAGCCAGGGCGTGACACTAGTGATCCATCATGTATGACATTCCTGGGAGCGTGTAAACTTACATTTTGTATTACCATATCATTTTTGTATGTTCTCTATAGTTATGTACTTGAAAATGCATCAATTGACCAATTCGGCACATTTGGGCAGACTTGATACAAAATAGTCCAGTATTGCACTGCTTCACTGGATCAATCTGAAACTTTGCAAACACACTGCTGTGTGGCCAAAATGGGCAAAACTAAATTCCGCCTAAACTGCAATATTATATTGTGGTCTTTCTCTTGCATTTCAAAAATGATGGAACAAAAAAAGAATAGAAAATGCATGTTTTTTTGTTTGTATTATCTTTTACCAGATCTAATGTGTTAAATTCTCCTACATTAATTTCACATTTCCACAAACTTCAAAGTATTTCCTTTTAAATGGTATCAAGAATATGCGTATCCTTGCTTCAGGTCTTGAGCTACAGGCAGTTAGATGTGGGTGTGTCATTTTAGGAGGAAATTGAAAAAAAGGGTCCGATCCTTAAGAGGTTAACCTGTTTATCCACTTGTCCTTCAGACAAGGAGGTGACTGAACATTTTGTTGTGTTGTTTGATGGAAGATACCACTTTACAAAATAAAATGCATTATTATTCCCATACCATTACTACAGAGAATCAGACAAATTATGCTACACTCTGCCTATTGGCTTGTTAGTTTATTCAAGCCTGTCTGAAAATATAACACTAAGACAAAAAAAGCTCTTTACCTGACTCTCTTTTCAAAGATGTCTAGAAATGCACACATGTTGTGCTCTTGTAGGAAGCAACCACTCCCCCATTGTTGACTAGAAATTACCTATAACTGGGCTAATAACACAATAACTAGCAAAGGATATGAACAAAATGTGCACACGTGGCTACATGCAGCTCTTGCTTTGAACTCAAAACAAGCACATCTACTCACGACCAGAGCTGTAAACACAGTCCAGTTCAAAGTAAATGGCACAGATCCATATGTGGCAATAGTCTATTTGCATACAGGCCTACTGCAGCTCTGATTGGTTATACCCACCTCTGTGTAGAGTACGGGCTGAGTCATGTGCAATAGAATCCTACTCCCATGCATTCTGCCTACAACAAAATCTCTTGAGTAGTTTGTTTTGTTTCAGTATGTTGCATTGAAAGTGGCTAATATTGCGTTGATTCGATCACAATTGCCACAGTAAAGGAAAAATGTTGGAAGTGTTAACTAACATGAAAAACTTGTTGAGTGTAGTTCAATCTTGTGCTTCTCTCTGAGGGCTGATATTTCTTCTGAGATCTGCATGAGGCAGTCTCTGGCTACTGCGCGCTCAAACACGCGCTCGCTCAGAGGGAACATTGCTTGTGACTACAATCTTGTTGGCTGCATTTGCAGTTCGTTTTGGTTGTGTTTTGGATTATGTTGTGTCCAATAGAAATATATGTAAATAATGTATTGTGTCATTTTGGAGTCCATTTTATAGTAAATAAAAATAGAACTTGTTTCTGAACACAATCATGAATGAATCATGAATAATAAAGAGCAAGAAAGTTAAAGAGACACAACAATCATACCCCTGAAACATGCTAATGTCTCACCATTACCAATAACAGGGGAGTTTAGCATTTTTTGGTGGGTATGATATTTATGTTTATGTTAATCAATTGTCAATGAATTAATTGTGCTCTTATTTAATACTTTGGCAATATGGGATCACTCACATCATGCTAATTAAACTATCACTACTGAAGGAACTTTACAAGAGTGAGTTAGAGAAAGAGAGATGGCGCAGACTGAGAAGGCTGACATCTTACAGAAAGTACATACTATTGTCACATATGACCGCTAAGCACTTGTGGAAGTCAGATCGACAGTTACTAACCTCGATTTCGACTACAAATCCGACATCAACTCTTACCCAGCTTTTCTCTTGTTCACACCGGACACTATTATTTTGTTTCATGGGCTATAAAGAAACGCTGCAGGCGTAGACATGTTAGTCGGGCTGGCGTCTTCTTAAGACTGAGATGAAGAGAAAATCGACTGGCACTCCCCTCCGTTTCATTGGCAAATATCCAGTCAATCAGGAATAAAATGGATGAGCTTCGTTCGAGAGACTCCTTTCAGAAAGACTTGAAAAGCTGCAATATTATATGCCTTGCAGAAACTTCATTTTGTGTCAGAGGGTAAGATGAGAAATCATTAATGGTGCTATTGGTGGAAATCTATTTATCATTTCAAGGCATGGAGTAACAATCTGCATTTATGAGTGTAAATTCCACTGCTGATGTGTTGATTGAATGGGTACGATGGAGTATTTGTTTGGTTAATGCTAAATGGAAGATTTGGAGCGTGGTTGGGGGTTAAAAACTCACTTATTCAATAGGGAATGGGTGGAGAGAGAGAGAGTTTTTACGTGTATTAAAAGTTGCATAAGATAGCTTTAGTAGTATTCTAGATAGGTCTATGAAAATATGTTACAAGTACGAATGACATTATTTCCTAAGAAGGAAGATTGTAGGGAAGTTTCCCGCGCCTCCCTTATAATGTAGGAAGGAGCAGGAGAGGGGGAGGAGATGTAAGAGACAGTACATAGTTCAGATGGTAGGAATGTCATTAAGTGTATGCTGATCAACGATAGCAAGTATTTGTTTTATTAATTAGGGCCTAATCAGAGAGAAAAGTTTAAGAAATGGAATAGCAAACTGAAATGGGTTAGCGGGAAAATACAAAATTGTCGGTACATTCTAGAACGATAATTTATTTTGGTTACGGGGATGCAAGTATGCATTGGCTGTTGTGCTGGGGGAATAGCGCCAGCCTGTGGTGGGTTATGGATTGGTGAAATTGGGGGGACAGGAACAATAGAAGGGGAGACAGATTTTCCTAGGGGGTTGAACAAATAATTAATAATGGATCATTTGAGATGAGATCACATGTAACAGAGTTAGGGTAATCAATTAAATAATCATTGTATACTCAAGGAATTTTGAGTGGTTTAATGGATTAGTTATGAGGAATTAGATTGATACAAACAATTATTGATGGGTTAAGACTGGGGATATCTGTATCATGTTTTGTGTATACTACCATCTTTAGATTATAACCAGGAGAAAGAGATTAGCTCATCTCAGTTAGGCAGTATTTAGGTAATACAAGTGAGCTACCAAATTAAGTGAGGCCTGGCTATTTGTGGTTGTTGTTTTTCAAATTGGGTTAAAATGGGTTCACAGAGCCAGAGGCTGTACAGAGAAAGGTGGAGCCCCCATGTTGCCCTAGTGAAAGAACATTCATAGGAATGGTTATCACTAGGTAAATGGAGAAAACAGGGGGAAAACATTACTGACTGGCAGAATACACCAAATGGGGATCAGTGTGGCCACTCCACTGGGAGATATAGAAGAAAGTTGAATTGGAGAGCAAAAACCCTGCCCGGGGTCCACCTGGAGATAAGTTTTAACGGATGACAGGAAGAGATTTCTTAACTCAGGAACAGGAGGCTGAGTTAGCAGCAATTCCGTTCAAATTATGGTCACAAGGACCAGCCGATGTAGGACTAATTAAGGGGGTAGCTCCAGTACAAGTGATTCCTCGATCCGATCATAGACCATACCAAAAGCAATATCCTATGAAACCAGAAGCAATAAAAGGGATAACACCTACATTTGAGCATTTACTTAAGGGAGGGGTGATAATTCCTGGAGATGAGGCACAATGCAACTCTCCAGTATTTCCTCTTAAAAAGGTGGCACCTAGCGCCAACTGGAGGATGGTCATGGACTTGCAGGGGGTTAATAGAAATATATTTCCCAGAGCTCCATGTGTACCAGATCCACATACATTGCTGAACCAATTGAAACCAGAGAACTCCTATTTTACAGTGATAGATTTAGCTAATGCTTTCTTTAGTATCCCAGTTCATCCGGATAGTCAGGGATGGTTTGGCTTTACTTTTCAGGGAAGGAAATGGACTTACGCTAGGATGCCTCAAGGCTACTCGGAAAGTCTTACAATCTTTGCCCAGGCTATAACTAGGAATTTGGGAAAGTTGGAACCTAGGGAAGGAAGCCAAATGTTAGTTTATGTAGATGATATTCTATTGGCTAATCCCACTCAGGAGGGATGTAAGAGGGATACAATCAAATTGTTAACCTTCCTGGCAGAACAGGGACACAAAGTGAGCAAAAAGAAACTTCAACTTTGGCAGAGCGAGGTCATTTACCTAGGAAACACTATAACTCAGGAGGGGCGAATGTTCAACTCATCCAGGAAAACTGCTATACTTGAAGCGCCAAAACCGTTAAACAAAAAACAAATGATGAGCTTTTTGGTAATGATAAACTGCTGTAAAGCTTGGGTACTCCATTATGTACTGCATACGGGTAAATTAAGTGATCTTAACTATGGGAAGGCAATGGCAGCCCATGGTAAAATAATTTGGAACTCTAAGGAGGCATACATACATCAGGGATGTTATCCAAATGGTAGAGAGTAAAGAGGGATATGACATTGGTCGTGATTTAAAGATGATGAGGTTTTTTGGTGGGCTATTAGATATAACTGGGTTAATCATGAACATAGAGGTTTTTATTCTTTGTTGCTAGGCAGAAGACTTAGGTGACCTAAATATGGACTTGTCATGTCCAACAATCAGTCTTCAGGTCAAGCCCGGGAGAGCCTGGGTAGAACAGAGCTTGAACTAAACATGAGTGTTTTTACAAGATAAGAGATTGATGATTGGATTACTAATTGATTCTGAACTGGATGAAAGTCGAATTTAGCTGCCATAAAAGACAAAGGAAGTGGGAGGAGCAATAAAGAAGCAAAAGACAATCTCAAAAATGAAAGGCATGGCAATTGGATGATAAATTACATAAGGGATTGTTTAGGAAGGTGGTAATATTGACACATGGGCAAATCATGTGTCAAAAAAGGGGGAGTGATAGGATTAAATAATAATGATAGGATTAAATAATAAATAGAAAAAAATAAATAAAAAAATAGAAATTGAGAGCTGAACATGTATGTGTGAAGATAGTTTATTAACCACACCTGTATGTCAGAGGTTTTGTGCCCCACAGGTGAACTAAAGGAGAAGGTGACCCACTCTATCTCACCAGGAGACTGGGTGAGCATCCAGTCCCTAAAATAAGAAAAACTGGAAGCAGGCCTGTTGGGAAGGGCCCTATCAAGTCCTATTAGATCCACCTGGGTGCATGTCACACACTGCAAAAAGGTAAACCCAGTTACACCTGACGAACAAACACAGAGTTAGGAGAAAGAACCGATCACCACTAGGGCTCGGGGGTTGGCTCCTTAACGAAGATTCCCTTACCCTCTCTGATCATCCCTGTGTGAGTTCGGTAGAAGGTGAAGCAATGGGTTGGCGTCTGACATGTTCTCAGGGCGAGGGTGGGGATTCACAGGTCTCCTGACGGTAGGTAGATGCCTGATTGTGGGGGCCATATTCCTAACACACTCAAACCCTCCTGATCAGCCAGAAGTAGTAGTTAACCTAACACAAGTTGATAAAATAATACCTGAGCACAGTCTACGAAGGCATAGGAGACAGCTAGACGTAGGGAAAGGGGAAGTACTAGGGACTTTAGGGAAGGACATCACCATATGTATGTCACCATGTACATCCTGGGATTATGTAGTTGCTCATACCAAGTGGGGGGGGATATGTCAATCTCCATACACAGTTTAGGGACAGGTGTAGTATTGTGAAAGTAGGGAATTACCAGAAATGGCAGTGCGACCCATATAAGGGTAGGTACTGTCTGAAAGTCTGAATTATGCTAAAACAGGTTACAGACCTGAACAAGTGAGATATCCTCTTCAACTGGGGCACCCTATAGAGTAAACCTCTCTGAGGGAGGTAGTGAGACCGGGGCTGTGGTAAAGATAGTACAAACCGTAGGAATCTTGACCGGTGGTTGGAATGGATTTAGTATACGGCAAGAAATGTCTAAAGAGGACTGTTATGCCTGTGGGACAGCCAAACCAAGGTTAACAACTACTCCGTTCCCCTTGACAGGCTTTAACTCTCTGTCAGGTTTATCCTCCATGCAAGCCACCTGGGAATGTGGTGAAAGAGTCTTGTAGTAACTTGAACTATCTGTATCCCCCGAAAACAAAGTCATTCCGACCTAGGTTGCCTCTGTTTGAAGTCTCAGGGGGTTCTAATTGTTTTTCTAGGACTGGTAATATAGGATACAGAGTAGGGCATCTTAGCTCCTGCTCCCACACAGAGAATATCACAACTAAAAGAGACCATGACTAATCTCTCCTCTTTGTTGCAGCCAGAGGATTTTAGGAACCAAAACCAGGCCCGTGCTGACATCTGATGGTTGTGTGGTGATAACTGATTGTGAACTCACCTACATATGTAAACAATCAAACGTGTCAGAGACTGGTGAGTTGTCACGTAGAAAGTGGGACCTCCTCCCGGGTTCCTTTGATGAAAGGATATATATATTGATGGGATAGGAGTACCTCGATGGGTTCCAGAACAATTCAAAGCTAGGAATCAGATCGCAGCTGAGTTTGAATCAAGTATTTTTTGGTGGTCAACAATTAATAAAAACGTAGATTGGATAAATTATATTTACTATAACCAGCAAAGATTTATAAACCACACTCGTGATGCATTAAAGGGATTAGCTGAGCAGACAGCGGCAACTAGCTTAATGACATGGCAGAATAGAATAGCTTTAGATATGCTTTTGGCTGAGCGGGGCGGAGTTTGTGTTCTGTTTGGATCTATGTGCTGTATTTTCATCCTCAAACAACATAGCACCGGACGGGTCCGTGACAAAAGAGCTTCAGGGGAGTAACTACGCTGACGAACGAACTGGCTGAGAACTCTGGTATTGATAGCTCCATAAACGGTTGGTTTGATAACATATTTGGTAAATGGAAAACTATTGTTGTAACTATTCTGGTTGAAGTTATAGCTTCTATGGGTATACTTGTTCTTTGTGGATGTTGTCTTATTTCCTGTGTCTGAGGTTTGGTGAGAAAGGAGATGGGGAAGGTGGTTTCCCAACAGATGGTGAGATACGGCCCAATCCTGGACTCCGACCTAAGGAATTAAGGATATGACCTACCAGGCTTGGTGGAGTGACACTAGAGGGTGTCTAAAGGGGGCCAAAATATACTTCTCTGTTTGTGTTTTATGTTTTAATAGTCTTATGTTTTGTGTTCTATTAATCCTGTGTTTTATGGTTTGAAGTTCCTTGGTGACTGGTAACAATTTGCAAGTTGGGTGTAGATGGACTGAGGGTTTTTATTTTTTAGTATCATCATAGCCTATTAATAAAAGTGTGATTCTTTTTGTTTGTATTGTATTATAATGAATGACACCCTGTGTTGTCATATTTTGAATCACACCCAGCGGGTGTGAAAAGGGGGATTATGGGGGATTTATTATTCTCCTAATTGATGGGATGACTAACTTAGAAAGAATGCATTCTGGACTGTGCTGATGTAGGTTGTGTCACCTGGCAAGCTGTGATTGATGTGAAGAGCTGTTTTAGGGGGTAAAATGAGATAAGGATTTGTGTCTCCAAATACTAGACTATACTGGTTCTTTGTGATCTGTGAACCTTCCTTGGACGTAGGAATGGTGTCTAGGGGAGCTGGCACTTCTCATTATGACAGGTTGTTATGATAAACGTATGCCTGGAAACAGGGATGTGCTAAGAGGCGGGGAACAGCCAGTGCGCCAACGGATTGGCTGAGTAAGTGTCACGGTTTCGGCCGAGGCTGCTCCTCCTCCTGGTTCGGGCAGGCTTCGGCGGTCGTCGGCCCCGGAGTACTAGCTGCCACCGATCTATGTTTCATGTTTGTTTGGTTTTGTCTTGATGTTGTACACCTGTGTCTTGTTAGTCCTCGTTAGTGTCCTATTTAGTTCTCGTTGTGTGTGTTTGTCTTTGTGTGTGATTGCTCTTCTGTTTTGTGTTGGAGCTACGTACTTCCCTCCAGTGATTTGGAGAGGTTTTTCGCACATGTTAGTGTGCCGTTGGTTTGACGCCTGTGTGCGCCGTTATTTCGCCTTCGGGCTTATTGTGCTTATTTTCTACGTTAATATTGCACTAAAGTCTTATTGGACTGAGCTTCTGCGTCCTGCGCTTGATTCATGCACCACACCCACCTTCAGCACCCCTTGACAGAATCACACACCAAAATGGAATCAGCAGGATCTGCTGTTACGCCTGAGTCGCTCGAGGAGCATGTTCGCGGCCAAGATGACCAGATACGACAACTGGGGACCGCTCATCAACACCCTGCACCGATGGGAGGCCAGCGGGGTACCCACACCTCCACCTACCCTGCCAACCCCATCGGCCGGTCCACCAGTCCCAGGTCCGGAACCCAGGGGGATTCGGCTCTCGCTCCCGAGGGCGTGTGACGGAACAGCTGCCGGGTGTCAGGGGTTCCTCCTGCAGGTGGAGCTCTACCTGGCCACTGTACACCCGGTGCCCTCGGGACACGAGAGCGTTTCCGCCCTCATCTCCTGTCTCACGGGCAAGGCGTTGGAGTGGGCTAACGCCGAGTGGAGGAAGATGGACGCCAACACCATCTCCTACGCCGAGTTCTCCCGCCGCTTCAAGGCCGTGTTCGACCATCCACCTGAGGGCAAAGCGGCGGGGGAGCGTCTAGTCCACCTGAGAAAGGGGAGGAGGAGCGCACAGGCGTTTGCTCTAGAGTTCCGGACTCTAGCGGCGGACGCAGGGTGGAATGAACGGGCCCTCATCGACCATTTTCGATGTAGCCTACGGGAGGACGTTCAACGTGAGTTGGCCTGCAGGGATACCCATTTCACCTTCGACCAGTTGGTCGATATGTCCATCCGTCTGGACACCCTGCTGGCCACCCGTGGACGTCCCGAGGGGGGTCCGTCCATTCCGCCCTCCGGCACCTCCGAGCCGAGCCCTATGGAGCTCGGGGGTGCCGGCGCTAGAGAAAGGAGGAGGAGGAGCCCGAGGGGGCCTGTCTCCTGCACCAAGGGCGGTCGTGGAGGGCACACTGCGGCCAGGTGCTGGGGAGGGTTCTCCGGGGGAGAAGACAACAGGCCACGCACTGGGGGGGCCTCCCAGGTGAGTAGACGTCCCACTTACCCAGAGCTTTCTGTTGCGCACTTTTGTATACCTGTGTGTTTTCCACAGGTTGCACTTCATTCCCAGCATAAGGCGCTAGTAGATTCAGGCGCAGCTGGGAATTTTGTTGATCGGAAGTTTTGTTTAGATTTAGGGATCCCTCTCCTACCTGTTGACAAACCTTTTCCCGTTCATGCCTTAGATAGCCGCCCGTTGGGGTCGGGGTTGATTAGGGAGATCACAGCACCACTTAGGATGTGTGCGCAGGGGGGTCATGAAGAGACTATACAGCTGTATCTGATCGACTCTCCTGCGTACCCAGTGGTGCTGGGAATTACCTGGTTAAGCACCCATAACCCTGCTAGTTCGTGGCAACAGAGGGCTCTCGATGGGTGGTCTGCTCAGTGCGAGGGGCGATGTCTGGGTGTTTCCGTGGGGGCGACTTCGGTGGAAAGTCCAAACCAAGTGCCCGCACTGCACATTCCGCCTGAATATGGGGATTTAGCTCTCGTGTTTAGTAAAACTAGGGCGACGCAGTTGCCTCCTCATAGACAGGGGGATTGTGCGATTGATCTCCAGGCAGGATCAGCGCTCCCACGGAGCCACGTGTATCCTTTGTCTCAAGAGGAGAGAAAAGCTATGGAGACTTACATAGCCGAATCTTTGCGACAGGGATACATTCGGCCCTCCACTTCTCCCGCCTCCTCAAGCTTCTTTTTTGTGAAGAAGAAAGATGGAGGGTTGCGCCCGTGCATTGATTACCATGGTCTCAATCAGATTACTGTGAAATACAGTTATCCACTCCCTCTGATTGCGACCATGACAGAGTCATTGCATGGAGCGCGGTTTTTCACAAAATTGGATCTCAGGAGCGCGTATAACTTGGTGCGCATTAGGGAGGGCGACGAATGGAAGACAGCGTTTAGTACCACGTCAGGTCATTTCGAATATCTCGTCATGCCATATGGGTTGATGAATGCTCCATCAGTCTTCCAATCCTTCGTAGATGACATTTTCCGGGATATGCAGGGACAAGGGGTGGTCGTGTACATTGATGACATTCTGGTGTACTCGTCTACCCGAGCCGAGCATATAACCCTGGTGCGTCGTGTATTGAGGAGGCTGTTGGAGCACGACCTATATGTCAAGGCAGAGAAATGTCTGTTTTTCCAGGAGTCGGTCTCCTTTTTGGGTTATCGGTTGTCCGCGTCAGGGGTGAGAATGGAGGTGGATCGTGTGTCCGCTGTGCATAATTGGCAAACTCCAACCACTGTAAAGGAGGTGCAGCAGTTCTTGGGCTTTGCGAATTACTACCGGAGGTTTATCCGGGGTTTTGGACAGGTGGCAGCTCCCATCACATCACTTCTGAAAGGGGGTCCGGTGCGCCTGCAGTGGTCAGCTGATGCGGACAGGGCCTTTAGGAGACTGAAGGACCTGTTTACGTCGGCTCCGGTGCTGGCGCATCCGGATCCCGCATTACCCTTTCAGGTTGAGGTAGACGCGTCTGAGGCTGGTATAGGGGCCGTTCTCTCTCAACGGTCCGGCACGCCACCTAAACTCCGCCCCTGTGCTTTTTACTCAAAAAAGTTCAGCCCGGCGGAGCGTAACTTGACGTTGGGGACAGGGAGCTGTTAGCTGTAGTTCAAGCCCTTAAGGTGTGGAGGCATTGGCTTGAGGGGGCTCAACACCCTTTCCTCATTTTGACTGACCATCGGAACTTGGAGTACATCTGGGCAGCGAGGAGACTGAACCCTCGCCAGGCTCGATGGAGTATGTTTCTCACTAGGTTCGTATTTAAAATCACGTACATCCCTGGGTCCCAGAATGGTAAGGCAGATGCGCTGTCCCGGCGGTATGACACGGAGGAGAGGTCCGTTGAGCCTACTCCCATACTACCGGAATCTTGCCTTGTGGCACCGGTGGTGTGGGAGGTCGATGCCGAAATCGAGCGAGCATTGCGTACCGACCCCAGCCCTCCACAGTGTCCTGAGGGTCGGAAGTACGTTCCGCTCGAGATTCGGGATCGACTCATTTACTGGGCTCACACGTCACCCTCCTCTGGACATCCGGGTATCGGCCGGACGGTGCATTGCCTTAGCCCTAAATACTGGTGGCCCACTTTGGCTAGGGATGTGAGGGTTTATGTCTCCTCCTGCTCGGTGTGCGCCCAGTGTAAGGCGCCCCGACATCTGCCCAGGGGTAAGTTACAACCCCTGCCCGTTCCACAACGACCATGGTCTCACCTCTCGGTGGATTTTGTGACAGACCTTCCCCTCTCTCAGAGGAATACCACCATCCTGGTCGTTGTGGACCGGTTCTCTAAGGCCTGTCGTCTTCTCCCTATGTCGGGTCTTCCTACTGCCCTACAGACCGCTGAGGCCCTATTTACCCATGTCTTCCGGCATTACGGGGTACCCGAGGATATAGTGTCTGATCGAGGCCCCCAGTTTACCTCCCGTGTTTGGAGAGCGTTCATGGAGCGGTTGGGGGTCTCGGTTAGCCTTACCTCAGGGTACCACCCGGAGAGTAACGGGCAGGTAGAACGTGTCAACCAGGATGTGGGTAGGTTTCTGAGGTCGTATTGCCAGGGCCGGCCGGAGGAGTAGGCACGGTACATTCCCTGGGCCAAGATGGCCCAGAACTCTCTCCGCCACTCCTCTACCAACCTATTCCCCTTCCAATGTGTGTTAGGTTACCAGCCGGTTCTGGCACCTTGGCAGCAGAGCCAGATCGAGGCCCCTGCGGTGGATGATTGGATGAGGTGCTCGGAAGAGACGTGGAACGCTGCCCACGTCCACCTGCAGCGGGCCGTCCTTCGTCACAAGGCGAGCGCCGATCTCCACCGCAGTGAGGGGCCGGTGTATGCACCCGGAGATCGAGTCTGGCTCTCTACCAGAAACCTACCCCTCCGCCTGCCCTGCCGGAAGCTGGGTCGGCGGTTTGTGGGGCCCTTTAAAGTCCTGAGAAGATTGAACGAGGTGTGTTATAGGTTACATCTACCTGTTGAGTATAAGAATATTAACCCCTCGTTCCATGTGTCTCTTCTCAGGCCGGTGGTAGCTGGTCCACTCCAGTACAATGAGATAGGGGAGACTCCTCCGCCCCCTCTGGACATCGAGGGGGCTCCGGCGTACACCATTCGGTCCATCTTGGACTCAAGACGCCGGATGGGGGGTCTCCAGTATCTCGTGGAGTGGGAGGGGTATGGCCCGGAGGAGCGGTGCTGGGTGCCGCGGAGGGACATCCTAGACCCATCTCTCCTGTCGGAGTTCCACCGGGACCATCCCGCGCGCCCTGCTCCGCGTCCTCCTGGTCGTCTCCGAGGCCGGGGTCGGCGCACGGCTGGAGCCGCGCGTCAAGGGGGGGGTACTGTCACGGTTTCGGCCGAGGCTGCTCCTCCTCCTGGTTCGGGCAGGCTTCGGCGGTCGTCGTCCCCGGAGTACTAGCTGCCACCGATCTATGTTTCATGTTCGTTTGGTTTTGTCTTGATGTTGTACACCTGTGTCTTGTTAGTCCTCGTTAGTGTCCTATTTAGTTCTCGTTGTGTGTGTTTGTCTTTGTGTGTGATTGCTCTTCTGTTTTGTGTTGGAGCTACGTTCTTCCCTCCAGTGTTTTGGAGAGGTTTTTCACACATGTTAGTGCGCCGTTGGTTTGACGCCTGTGTGCGCCGTTATTTCGCCTTCGGGCTTATTGTGCTTAAAGTCTTTTTGGACTGAGCTTCTGCGTCCTGCGCTTGATTCATGCACCACACCCACCTTCAGCACCCCTTGACAGTAAGTCTAAACCACGTTCAAGCGTCTACTCTGATTGCCCAGCAGAGAGGTCGGAAACTCTCTCTCTGTAAGAGTATTTGAGGAAGAATCTAAAACAATAGATTTAGTTCTCTGAAGTGCCCTGCGAGGTATTTCAAGGAGCCCGTATATACGAAACATCATATTTACCATTGAAGGTTTTTGCATTAATTAAAATAACTAGTATATCTTAGAAGTCGTGTTGACCTCTTTTGTTCCTAATGCCAGATTTGAATTGACGCAACTTTGACAGGTGATAAACAAACAATAAACCGCACACCCAGAGGCAGCGTTTCTAGTGGGCAGAGACTTTAACGCGGAGAGACTTACAGTACAACCGTTCTACCTCACTTCTACCAACACGTCTCTGCACATGTCGAGAGACAAATTTGAGGTGACAGAGAGTGACATTCAATACCGCCTTACACACTCTTGCCTGCATCTAGCTGATATAGGGTGTAATCATTAGTAGTCCAACAGTTGCAAACTAGAGTTTCTATTGGACAAATTAATGTATGTTTATCCCTGTTTTGTTCCATTTGCTTCCGTTTATGAAACCATTTTCAACAGAATCGGCGGAATGAATACACCCCTGAAACACGTAAACAGAGTTCACTTTCATAACAGACACGTTGTATTCCTTCTCTTCCCTTCGCTTGTGGAATTCAATACACAACACATCAGCTGTATGTGACCAGGCGAAGAAACCTTTCCAAGCCAAACCGGTAAACCCAGCCTACATTGTTGTCCCCATAAGTAACGTCATAGTCAGCATAGCTAATAGAACTAACGCATTAGTAAACACGCTACAATCATGCAGTAACATTAGTGTACAGTCAGTAAGCAGTTACACCGACGGACCCCAGTGGCAATAAATTAGTAATACCAAAAGCTTATCTTGACTTGGAATTGTTCCAGTGTTGTGTTGGAAAGTCATAGCCACCTAGCTAACATAGCATCCCTCTGTTTGAGCAGGGTGTTTCAGTATGCTAAACTAGCAAGCTGCATTTCCTAGCTAAGTAAGTGAAAGTGAAAAAGAAATGATGAAATCTCTCTCTCGCTATTTCTCTCGTTTCTCCTTCATTTTGGAAGAAATTATTTTGTTCAAAACTTTTCAACTATTCTCTTTCTCTCTCTTTGAGTCAACTACTCACCACATTTTATATATTGCAGTGCTCGCTAGCTGTAGTTTGTGCTTTTAGTACTAGATTAATTCTCTGATCCTTTGATTGGATGAACAACATGTTAGTTCATGCTGCAGGAGCTTTGATAGGCTGGAGGACGTCCTTCGGAATTTGTCATAATTACTGTGTAACTCTACGGAAGGGGGTGAGAACTATGAGCCTCCTAGGTTTTGTCAATGTACCCAGTGGAGGACGGAAGCTATCTGTCCTCCGGCTTCACCATGGTGCTACCCTACATAGTGCTGTTGAGGCTACTGTAGACCTTTGCAAAATATTGTGTTTTAATCAGTTATTTGGTGATGTGATTATATTTAGCATATTTTTATGTAAAAAGGATCACTTTTTTAATGTTTTACCATTTTAATTTTCATGAAATTCACTGAGGAGGATGGCCCTCCCCTTCTTCCTCTGAAGAGCCTCCACTGGTATTGACTGCAGCTGAAAGGCTTCCTGAGGAGACTATAGATGGCATCTGGGTTAGCTAGAATGCCACTATTCCTGATTCCGATTGAGACTACATCTTCTGCTCTTCCCTTGAGATGGATGAGAATCTCTCAGGCCTGTTCCTCTATTTTCATGTGTCCCTTTTTAATAAAGTTTATCATGGCCTCTTCCCATTCATCAAATGTAATTGTGTCTTATCTCTCCCCTCTAAAGGAAGGTGGTTCTTTGACTTTTCTTTGGGCAACTACTTGGACTTGGGAGAAGTCTAGAACTTGGCTAACTGTAGGGTCAGGTCTGTGTCTTGGTTCACTTTGGCTAGTGGCTGTAGCTCCTGTTGGGCTACTAGAACTGAAGTGCATGATAATGCTATCAGCTAGCTGCTGTCCTATCTGTTGGACTATGATACTCATCTGGCCTATTAGCACTGCATCGTCATTGGGGTTAGGAGTGGAGGTGCTAACAACCTGGGGCCTAGGTGAGTTGACTGCATGATGACAATGAGAAGCTGCATTGTCCCCACTGACTAAAGGAACTTCCCCTGCAATTTCACTACCATTGACATCACCACACACACTAGGACTACCAGTTGGGAAAGGAATAGATAACCCCAACACACCCCTTCCCCTACCAACATTGACAGGTGTTAGCAAATCTGAAAAACAAATATGGTTGAAACTCATTGTAGTAGCTCAAAATGAAAGTTGATAAAAAAAATATTTTGTAGCAAAATTTGAAATTGTGTTTTTTACATTGGATAAAAGTAGAGACTCAGAGCTAGAAAATTGTGTATCATACACTACAGTTGAGGAAAAATTAGAAATTAATTCTGCGTTGAAAATTGGTAAACTTGTAACCTAACTTATGAGAAAATTGCCTTTGAATGTTTTGTACACCTTATGGAGACCTCTTCTTTGTCTACACCCATTCAGCATCGTTCAGCTTTAGCCCCACCCATCTCTTTAAGGTATGATCCAAGCGTCCTGTCCTAACAACAGCAGTCAAGCTAACTGGCTAGCTTGCTAGCTACTTCCAGACACAAATGAGAGAACAGCTCACTCTGACCATTTTACTCGCCCTAGCAGAGCTGGTTAGGATGTTTTTATGTTTTCCAGAGCGTTGGTGACTGCAACTGTGCTGCTGGCAACAATTTACGCTTTTTTGCAAACGTCTACTGACACCGGCCATATTCCATGGGTGTTGAGCGTTCGTAATTTCGTCAGTTATTATGCGCTCTGGCACACTCAGACGAGAGTTCTCTGAAATCGGAGTAGATAGCCAGAGCGAATTTAAAAGCTACATCTATCAACCTTGCCACCAGAGGTCTCTTCACAGTCCCCAAGTCCAGAACAGACTATGGGAGGCACACAGGACTACATAGAGCAATGACTACATGGAACTCTATTCCACATCAGGTAACTGATGCAAGCAGTAGAATCAAATTTAAAACATTTCTAAAAATACACCTTATGGAACAGTGGGATTGTGAAGCAACACAAACATAGGCACAGACACATGCATACACACACATGATAACATACGTTCTATACACACACGTACACATGGATTTTGTGTTGTAGATATGTGATAGTGGATTATGGGCCTGAGGGGGCACACTTTATGTTGTAAATTCTGTAATGAATGTATTGTAATGTTTTAAAAATTAATTTTGTTGGACCCCAGGAAGAGCTAATGGGTACAAATATCTACCTCAAATACCTTGTAACCCTGCACACTGATCTGGAACTGGTACTCCTTGTATATAGCTTTATTCTTGGGTATTTTATTCCTCGTCAAACATTAAAGGAACAGTTGTCTCCATGTCTCGTCCGTACCTGGTAGGAGTACTCGGGTGGGGGTCCCGCGGAGTTCATGTCAAGGCGTGCTGAAGGTGGGTGTGGTGTATGAATCATGCGCAGAACGCAGAGGCTCAGTCCAAAGGCTTTAGTGCAATATATATAAAAGACAGAAGCACAATAAGCCCGAAGGCGAATACACGGCGCACACAGGCGACAAAACAAACGGCGCACAAACATGTGCAAAAATAACCTCTCCAAAACACTGGATGGAAAATGTAGCTCCAAACACGAAACAGAAGCGCAATCACACACAACGACAATCACACACAACGAGAACTAAATAGGACACTAACGAGGACTAACAAGACACAGGTGTACAACATCCAGACAAAACCAAACGAACATGAAACATATATCGGTGGCAGCTAGTACTCCGGGGACGACGACCGCCGAAGCCTGCCCGAACCAGGAGGAGGAGCAGCCTCGGCCGAAACCGTGACAGTACCCCCCCCCCCCTTGACGCGCGGCTCCAGCCATGCGCCGACCCCGGCCTCGGGGACGACCAGGAGGACGCGGAGCAGGGCGCGCGGGATGGTCCCGGTGGAACTCCGACAGGAGAGATGGGTCTAGGATGTCCTTCCGCGGCACCCCTCCCACTCCACGAGATACTGGAGACCCCCCATCCGGCGTCTAGAGTCCAAGATGGACCGAACGGTGTACGCCGGAGCCCCCTCGATGTCCAGTGGGGGCGGAGGAGTCTCCCCTATCTCATTGTCCTGGAGTGGAGCAGCTACCACCGGCCTGAGAAGAGACACATGGAACGAGGGGTTAATATTCTTATACTCAACAGGTAGATGTAACCTATAACACACCTCGTTCAATTTTCTCAGGACTTTAAAGGGCCCCACAAACCGCCGACCCAGCTTCCGGCAGGGCAGGCGGAGGGGTAGGTTTCTGGTAGAGAGCCAGACTCGATCTCCGGGTGCGTACACCGGCCCCTCACTGCGGTGGAGATCGGCGCTCGCCTTGTGACGAAGGACGGCCCGCTGCAGATGGACGTGGGCAGCGTTCCACGTCTCTTCCGAGCGCCTCATCCAATCATCCACCGCAGGGGCCTCGATCTGGCTCTGCTGCCAAGGTGCCAGAACCGGCTGTTAACCTAACACACATTGGAAGGGGGTTAGGTTAGTAGAGGAGTGGCGGAGAGAGTTCTGGGCCATCTCGGCCCAGGGAATGTACCGTGCCCACTCCTCCGGCCGGTCCTGGCAATACGACCTCAGAAACCTACCCACATCCTGGTTGACACGTTCTACCTGCCCGTTACTCTCCGGGTGGTACCCTGAGGTAAGGCTAACCGAGACCCCCAAACGCTCCATGAACGCTCTCCAAACACGAGAGGTAAACTGGGGGCCTCGATCAGACACTATATCCTCGGGTACCCCGTAATGCCGGAAGACGTGGGTAAATAGGGCCTCAGCGGTCTCTAGGGCAGTAGGAAGACCCGACATAGGGAGAAGACGACAGGCCTTAGAGAACCGGTCCACAACGACCAGGATGGTGGTATTCCCCTGAGAGAGGGGAAGGTCTGTCAAAAAATCCACCGAGAGGTGGGACCATGGTCGTTGTGGAACGGGCAGGGGTTGTAACTTACCCCTGGGCAGATGTCGGGGCGCCTTACACTGGGCACACACCGAGCAGGAGGAGACATAAACCCTCACATCCCTAGCCAAAGTGGGCCACCAGTATTTAGGGCTAAGGGAATGCACCGTCCGGCCGATACCCGGATGTCCAGAGGAGGGTGACGTGTGAGCCCAGTAAATGAGTCGATCCCGAATCTCGAGCGGAACGTACTTCCGACCCTCAGGACACTGTGGAGGGCTGGGGTCGGTACGCAACGCTCGCTCGATTTCGGCATCGACCTCCCACACCACCGGTGCCACAAGGCAAGACTCCGGTAGTATGGGAGTGGGCTCAACGGACCTCTCCTCCGTGTCATACCGCCGGGACAGCGCATCCGCCTTACCATTCTGGGACCCAGGGATGTACGTGATTTTAAATACGAACCTGGTGAGAAACATACTCCATCGAGCCTGGCGAGGGTTCAGTCTCCTCGCTGCCCGGATGTACTCCAGGTTCCGATGGTCAGTCAAAATGAGGAAAGGGTGTTGAGCCCCCTCAAGCCAATGCCTCCACACCTTAAGGGCTTGAACTACAGCTAACAGCTCCCTGTCCCCAACGTCATAGTTACGCTCCGCCGGGCTGAGCTTCTTTGAGTAAAAAGCACAGGGGCGGAGTTTAGGTGGCGTGCCGGACCGTTGAGAGAGAACGGCCCCTATACCAGCCTCAGACGCGTCTACCTCGACCTGAAAGGGTAATGCGGGATCCGGATGCGCCAGCACCGGAGCCGACGTAAACAGGTCCTTCAGTCTCCTAAAGGCCCTGTCCGCATCGGCTGACCACTGCAGGCGCACCGGACCCCCCTTCAGAAGGGACGTGATGGGAGCTGCCACCTGTCCAAAACCCCGGATAAACCTCCGGTAGTAATTCGCAAAGCCCAAAAACTGCTGCACCTCTTTTACAGTAGTTGGGGTTTGCCAATTACGCACAGCGGACACACGATCCACCTCCATTCTCACCCCTGACGCGGACAACCGATAACCCAAAAAGGAGACCAACTCCTGGAAAAACAGACATTTCTCTGCCTTGACATATAGGTCGTGCTCCAACAGCCTCCTCAATACACGACGCACCAGGGTTATATGCTCGGCTCGGGTAGACGAGTACACCAGAATGTCATCAATGTACACGACCACCCCTTGTCCCTGCATATCCCGGAATATGTCATCTACGAAGGATTGGAAGACTGATGGAGCATTCATCAACCCATATGGCATGACGAGATATTCGAAATGACCTGACGTGGTACTAAAAGCTGTCTTCCATTCGTCACCCTTCCTAATGCGCACCAAGTTATACGCGCTCCTGAGATCCAGTTTTGTGAAAAACCGCGCTCCATGCAATGACTCCGTCATGGTCGCAATCAGAGGGAGTGGATAACTGTATTTCACAGTAATCTGATTGAGTCCACGGTAATCAATGCACGGGCGCAACCATCCATCTTTCTTTTTCACAAAAAAGAAGCTCGAGGAGGCGGGAGAAGTGGAGGGCCGAATGTATCCCTGTCTCAAAGATTCGGCTATGTAAGTCTCCATAGCTTTTCTCTCCTCTTGAGACAAAGGATACACATGGCTCCGTGGGAGCGCTGCTCCTGCCTGGAGATCAATCGCACAATCCCCCTGTCTATGAGGAGGCAACTGCGTCGCCCCAGTTTTGCTAAACACGAGAGCTAAATCCCCATATTCAGGCGGAATGTGCAGTGCGGGCACTTGGTTTGGACTTTCCACCGAAGTCGCCCCCACGGAAACACCCAGACATCGCCCCTCGCACTGAGCAGACCACCCATCGAGAGCCCTCTGTTGCCACGAAATAGCAGGGTTATGGGTGCTTAACCAGGGAATCCCCAGCACCACTGGGTACGCAGGAGAGTCGATCAGATACAGCTGTATAGTCTCCTCATGACCCCCCTGCGCACACATCCGAAGTGGCGCTGTGATCTCCCTGATCAACCCCGACCCCAACGGGCGGCTATCTAAGGCATGAACGGGAAAAGGTTTGTCAACAGGTAGGAGAGGGATCCCTAACTCAAAACAAAACTTCCGATCAACAAAATTCCCAGCTGCGCCTGAATCTACTAGCGCCTTATGCTGGGAATGAAGTGCAACCTGTGGAAAACACACAGGTATACAAAAGTGCGCAACAGAAAGCTCTGGGTAAGTGGGACGTCTACTCACCTGGGAGGCCCCCCCAGTGCGTGGCCTGTTGTCTTCTCCCCCGGAGAACCATCCCCAGCACCTGGCCGCAGTGTGCCCTCCACGACCGCACTTGGTGCAGGAGACAGGCCCCCTCGGGCTCCTCCTCCTCCGTTCTCTAGCGCCGGCACCCCCGAGCTCCATAGGGCTCGGCTCGGAGGTGCCGGAGGGCGGAATGGACGGACTCCCCTCGGGCCAGCAGGGTGTCCAGACGGATGGACATATCGACCAATTGGTCGAAGGTAAGATGGGTATCCCTGCAGGCCAACTCACGTTGAACGTCCTCTCGTAGGCTACATCGAAAATGGTCGATGAGAGCCCGTTCATTCCACCCTGCATCCGCCGCTAGAGTCCGGTACTCTAGAGCGAACACCTGAGCGCTCCTCTTCCCCTGTCTCAAATGGACTAGACGCTCCCCCGCCGCTTTGCCCTCAGGTGGATGGTCGAACACGGCCTTGAAGCGGCGGGAGAACTCGGCGTAGGTGATGGTGTTGGCGTCCATCTTCCTCCACTCGGCGTTAGCCCACTCCAACGCCTTGCCCGTGAGACAGGAGATGAGGGCGGAAACGCTCTCGTATCCCGAGGGCACCGGGTGTACAGTGGCCAGGTAGAGCTCCACCTGCAGGAGGAACCCCTGACACCCGGCAGCTGTTCCGTCATACGCCCTCGGGAGCGAGAGCCGAATCCCCCTGGGTTCCGAACCTGGGACTGGTGGACCGACCGATGGGGTGGGCAGGGTAGGTGGAGGTGTGGGTACCCTGCTGGCCTCCCATCGGTGCAAGGTGTTGATTACCTCCTGTAGAGCGGACACCAGTTGTCTTATCTGGCCCTCTTGCCCACGGAGATGCTCCTCGAGCGACACAGGCGTCACTGCCGATCCTGCTGATTCCATTAAGGTGTGTGATTCTGTCAAGGCGTGCTGAAGGTGGGTGTGGTGTATGAATCATGCGCAGAACGCAGAGGCTCAGTCCAAAGGCTTTAGTGCAATATATATAAAAGACAGAAGCACAATAAGCCCGAAGGCGAATACACGGCGCACACAGGCGACAAAAGAAACGGCGCACAAACATGTGCAAAAATAACCTCTCCAAAACACTGGAGGGAAAATGTAGCTCCAAACACGAAACAGAAGCGCAATCACACACAACGACAAGCACACACAACGAGAACTAAATAGGACACTAACGAGGACTAACAAGACACAGGTGTACAACATCCAGACAAAACCAAACGAACATGAAACATAGATCGGTGGCAGCTAGTACTCCGGGGACGACGACCGCCGAAGCCTGCCCGAACCAGGAGGAGGAGCAGCCTCGGCCGAAACCGTGACAGTTCATCCCATTGGCTGGGGGAGGAGGGTAGGCATAGGCCTCATTGGCCATATATTTTCCAGAGAATCTACCAATTTTCCTTCCTGAGGAAATTGCAAGAAATTCTCGGGCTTCCCGGTATTCCCGTTCAAACCGAAAGTGCTATTTAAAAGCATATAATACCATTAAATAAAATCTGACATGATTATACCACTCTAAATGGAGAAATATGCACAATCTAAAGGGTTCTTTATGTATTTGTTGCAATTTAATCAACAATGTTCCCTCAAAGTCACCACACCATTTCATTGATGTAGCCTAGTTTTAACAGGCCTATGAAGCACTGATGGCCGACGGGTCAAATATGAGGTTAATACAGTACAAATTAATATTTTTAGCCTACCTTTGAAAGATGCATTTTGGTCCTTTTCTCTCCCCTTGCACCTGGCTATCGAGGGAATTTGGGAAGGTTGTGGCTGTTTATACTTCACTTATTGTTATGATTTTGTCAGAGGAAACTAATCTGAATCTCCAATAATCAAACAGTTAAGCGGAGATTCAACAATGGATAGCGCCGCAGTTGATCAATTGCCCGTGAATCTAAACCCGCATTTAATATGCCATTCTAAGGTAGGCTATATTTTACATAAAATCTTATGAGGCCTACTTACTGCATCTGTTTTCTAGCAATAAAGTAAATGATCATCTCTGAAGTCACAGCATAAATGAAACGTGAGACTTTGGACTACACAAACGGACTATATATTCAAAGTAAATAAACTGCCATTATTACTTTTATTCAATACAAAATACAGTTCTCGCATTATTTTTCAACAGGAAAAACACTTGGTCAGAAACTAAGTAATTGACACTGACTGATTCCATGTAGCAAACAAAATCATTTGCATAGGCCATACCCGTTTTAACGTGTTGCTTCAAAACAGGCTCAATTCAGGTCGGATTTGCAGTCGGCCTCGTTGGCATAAATGAGTAAAGCTTTGCCACAGACCTTTTGTATTAAAGCAGGTAGGCCTACCGGTAGCTCAAAAGTTGGAGTCAATTTTGTTACTGTATTTCAAGGTTGCGTGTACATGCACTTTGAATTCATGGCGACTAAAAACGGTAGGCTACGACGCACAAACCCTAGGCGCTACAAGCAACTCTGGGAGAGCTAGGACCAGATCGCAGCCTGCCAGCTAAGACAGGTTAACATTGCCTTTAACCTAAAAGTTTGGATTTTTACTGGCATATGCAGACCAACCCCCAAAACGATTGGCTAATGATATGAGAGCTGGTGTTACATGTAAGAATTCACGAGTAGGAAACCAATTGTCCGTAGACTCAAGACTAGTAGACACTCAGCAGAGTAATTTAAATGCAATTTGACAACATTCAGCACTGACACCATTAACCCCAATTCTAGCAACATCCTCATTTACAGACGTGATATGCACCAACCCCAAGCGCTCAGTTCTACAAACTACATCAGGTTAAATTGACCTAGAACCCATTACATCATTTGATGCTACTAGCATAAGCAAATGTAGCTTAAGAAAGTCCAATGGTAATTTAAACACAAATTGGTCGAAGTAGTAATATATTGCTGATGCCAAAGCATGTTTATAATGCAATAAAACTGTTTTGCCATCACCCCAGTTACTAAAGTCAGGTCATTGAACCTCCAAAACAAAACTAAGGACACAAGTATTAAAGTTACTGTTTAATTGAGGCAAAACACACAAACGCAGTTACACACAACCTGGACTAGAGTACCCATGTACGTCCCACTTCAGATATCCATGTTTGTGGTCAACGGGGTCTCAGATGCAGAGGTGAACTGTTCCTCAATGGCATGGTCAGTAACAGAAGGCGCTTGGTCTACAGACTCGTCCCCACTTGTGCAAGAGTATAAATTAACCACAATCAGTAGTTCTCGTGGCTTCAGTAGCCAGTTGTGGCTTCTGAAGCGGCGTCGTCGGACGTGCCAGTTGTGGCTTCTGAAGCGGCGTCGTCGGACGTGCCAGTTGTGGCTTCTGAAGCGGCGTCGTCGGACGTGCCAGTTGTGGCTTCTGAAGCGGCGTCGTCGGACGTGCCAGTTGTGGCTTCTGAAGCGGCGTCGTCGGACGTGCCAGTTGTGGCTTCTGAAGCGGCGTCGTCGGACGTGCCAGTTGTGGCTTCTGAAGCGGTTGTGGCAGTAGGAGAGTTTCCATAGTCATCAGACCAGCGTCTCATCTTCTCAGCAGAGGCCAGGTCATCGTTTGCCAGAGAGCTACCATAGTTTGGAGAGTCTTGGGATGCTACTTCATTTGTCTCCAAATACTCTAGAGAAAAAGAGAAGAGGAACAGTTGGGTGTTCTACACGGTCTAGGCCAAATTGCCATTTGAATGTTCAGCAACATTGCACCCCACTGAACCCGACGTAGTTCTAAACGAATGTTGCAGGCCTAACATTTTCTGGCTTCTTTAGCATCAGACCCTATGGATCGGAGCATGTGCAATGGAGACGTCATTTGATGACAGCTCTGAAAAACGTAGGTTCAGGTACACAAGCAAATTTTCAAAATCAACAGCAAAGGGTTTGATAACTTCTGGTTTAAAAAAAGATTCTAAACATTTGTTATTTAGACTGGGTTACTCTACGGTGTTGAATTAGTTTAAAACACAGCAGCAAAGAACATTGCTAGAAGGGATGGGATAACATAGGGGAAGAAACGCTTACCTCCAAGTCTCCTCTGCAGAGAGACTTGATCTTGTTTCTGGGACTTGCCAACAGGGGAACAAGAAACTGAGGAGAAAGAGTTGACAGAAGTTGAGTTGACACAAAATAGCTACATATATTTAATAGCAGTGAACAAAAAAGATGACCAACGTGGAAGAAACAGACAGTCAAATTTGAATCTCCAACTTACAAAGTTCAACATGTTTCCCAAACAAAACCCTTCAATCCAAATAAAACATTAGTGAACCAACCTTTGAAGACCCCCACAGTCAGCACAAAGAGCAGAAATTCTCTCACACCTCCCATGATTATGAGAATAGTCTTTATTATCAACAAGTAATGTCATCCCGTGGCCTGTATGAGGCTTATATAGGCCACTAATGACCGTTTACCAGACAAACATGACTTAACGATCAATTAACATGCTTGATTGAGTTGAAACATTCAGATAGAAATAGACCATGTAGAACAGATGTTTCTTTGGAGGGCAGGCAATCTTTTCTACTCTATATATTGCATTTATATCTGCTATGTTTTACCCTTCTGGTCTCAGATCAGCAGTAGAAAGAAGTAGGCCTAATTATTTTAGGTATAATCTTCAAAGATTTTCGGGGGAAATAAACACTGTACCCAAATCCACTTTTTATTATGATCCTGGGAAATGGGTAGGCCTCCACCATATGGTCCTTCACAGTTTTACACCTGTGTTATATTCCTTTATTTACATAGATCACATACATAAATATATATGTTAGCTGTTAGTAGCTTTGGGATCAAATTTTCATATTGTATTGTTACTAACCATATATCATATTTTCCTCATTTGCTCTGTAGGAGACTTGGCTGGTGGAGATTCGTCATATGAAGGACATTCAAGTGGATGTGACCCCTAACCTGCAGGACAGGCTCAGCGGGGTGACAGACATCCTGTAACGGATCTCCAAGCTAGTGTCTGAGGACCTGGAGAAGGCTGTGTCTACAGCTGTGGGGCAGGACAAGCAAGGTAACCTAACCTCACCTAACCTCACTGTATGAAGGATTTTATTTTTATGTATAGTCATCTCCAATCTGTTAAAATATATGTCTCTGTATTTCTCGCCGAATCTCTCTCCTCTTCCCCATCCCCTTCACTAGGTTCTCCCCAGGATAAGCACACCATCCTGGCTGTGGTCCCCAGTCCTGCTGCTCCATGACACCTAGCCAGAAAGCAGGGCCTCAGTGAATGTATGTGGTTGTTCCTTACTTTAACATAAAACTCTCATAGATATTAACACAGTAACTGTAAATAATAACAACTATTCTGGGCTATATAATTAGTAACCTGAATGATCTATCACCTATCCGTTGTTTTAGAGCTAATTTAGACTAATAAGCTGTACACCTAAATGTCTTCTCCCCTGCTCCCTTCCCCCTCCTCCTCCTCCTCAGACCGCTGTACACTGACCTTTGACCCTCGCACGGTCAACGGTCACCTGCTCCTCTCCAGGGAGAACCTACGGGTGCCTCTTCCCACCATAATCTTTGACCCCTACATCTCTCCCCCAGGTGACCTACGAGGGCATCCCCAGGAAGGAAAAGGGGAAACAGTGTATGGTGGGAATGAACGATCTTCCCTGGAGCCTCCAGCTGGATGAGTGCCAGTTGAGCGCCTGGCACAATGGGTGCCGGGAAACGATGGCTGGCCACTCCCACCACTCCCACGCGGCTGCATGCCTTCCACTGTGCCTTCACTCAGGAGCTGTTCCCTGCCTGTTGGATAGGGGCGTCAGCATCACCCTCTGCTTGCCACGATGACAACACGAAAGGGAATGACCGTGACCTAACAATCTCATATGGGATTAGTCTCCATAACCATAGACTTCGATAGACATCGCATCATTGTATCTGTCCCATTATGGTGTCTGCAAGAGCACAGGCAGCGCCATTGAGGCCATCTCCATTTTGAAGTAGTCCATTGTCATTTTCTTCTTCTACTGCTTCTATGAGTTGGCAAACAAACTGAAAGGGTGCACACTGCCACCTAGAGTGTGTTTGAACAGGTATAAAGCCAAGGTTGGCGATTTACTGCCACCTGCAGTTATGGCATTTTTTTACATTTACATTTACATTTTTACATTTTAGTCATTTAGCAGACGCTCTTATCCAGAGCGACTTACAGGAGCAATTAGGGTTAAGTTCCTTGCTCAAGGGCACATTTACGTCATTTAGCAGACGCTCTTATCCAGAGCGACTACAAATTGGTGCATTCACCCTATAGCCAGTGGGATAACCACTTTACAATTATACAATTTTTTTTTTTTTTTTTTTTTTTTTGGGGGGGGGGGTGGGGGGGTAGAAGGATTACTTTATCCTATCCCAGGTGTTCCTTAAAGAGGTGGGGTTTCAAATGTCTCCGGAAGGTGGTGAGTGACTCCGCTGTCCTGGCGTCGTGAGGAAGCTTGTTCCACCATTGGGGTGCCAGAGCAGCGAACAGCTTTGACTGGGCTGAGCGGGAACTATGCTTCCGCAGAGGAAGGGGAGCCAGCAGGCCAGAGGTGGATGAACGCAATGCCCTCGCCTGGGTGTAGGGACTGATCAGAGCCTGAAGGTACGGAGGTGCCGTTCCCCTCACTGCTCCATAGGCAAGCACCATGGTCTTGTAACGGATGCGAGCTTCAACTGGAAGCCAGTGGAGTGTGCAGAGGAGGGGGGTGACGTGAGAGAACTTGGGAAGGTTGAACACCAGACGGGCTGCGGCATTCTGGATGAGTTGTAGGGGTTTAATGGCACAGGCAGGGAGCCCAGCCAACAGCGAGTTGCAGTAATCCAGACGGGAGATGACAAGTGCCTGGATTAGGACCTGTGCCGCTTCCTGTGTAAGGCAGGGTCGTACTCTCCGAATATTGTAGAGCATGAACCTGCAGGATCGGGTCACCGCCTTGATGATAGCGGAGAACGACAGGGTGTTGTCCAGGGTCACGCCAAGGCTCTTCGCACTCTGGGAGGAGGACACAACGGAGTTGTCAACCGTGATGGCGAGATCATGGAACGGGCAGTCCTTCCCCGGGAGGAAGAGCAGCTCCGTCTTGCCAGGGTTCAGCTTGAGGTGGTGATCCGTCATCCATACTGATATGTCGGCCAGACATGCAGAGATGCGATTCGCCACCTGGTTATCAGAAGGGGGAAAGGAGAAGATTAGTTGTGTATCGTCAGCGTAGCAATGATAGGAGAGGCCATGTGAGGCTATGACAGAGCCAAGTGACTTGGTGTATAGGGAGAAAAGGAGAGGGCCTAGAACTGAGCCCTGGGGGACACCAGTGGTGAGAGCACGTGGTGCGGAGACAGCTTCTCGCCACGCCACTTGGTAGGAGCGACCGGTCAGGTAGGACGCAATCCAGGAGTGAGCCGCGCCGGAGATGCCCAGCTCGGAGAGGGTGGAGAGGAGGATCTGATGGTTCACTGTATCAAAGGCAGCAGACAGGTCTAGAAGGACAAGAGCAGAGGAGAGAGAGTTAGCTTTAGCAGTGCGGAGAGCCTCCGTGACACAGAGAAGAGCAGTCTTAGTTGAATGACCAGTCCTGAAACCTGACTGGTTTGGATCAAGAAGGTCATTCTGAGAGAGATAGCAAGAGAGTTGGCTAAAGACGGCACGCTCAATAGTTTTGGAAAGAAAAGAAAGAAGGGATACTGGTCTGTAGTTGTTGACATCAGTGGGATCGAGTGTTGGTTTTTGAGAAGGGGTGCAACTCTCGCTCTCTTATTGACGGAAGGGACATGGCCAGCGGTCAAGGATGAGTTGATCAGCGAGGTGAGGTAGGGGAGAAGGTCACCGGAGATGGTCTGGAGAAGAGAGGAGGGGATGGGGTCAAGCGGGCAGGTTGTTGGGCGGCCTGCAGTCACTAGTCGCAAGATTTTATCTGGAGAGAGAGGGGAGAAAGAAGTCAAAGCATAGGGTAGGGCAGTGTGAGCAGGACCAGCAGTGTCATTAGACTTAACAAACGAGGATCGGATGTCGTCAACCTTCTTTTCAAAGTGGTTGACAAAGTCATCCACAGAGAGGGAGGAGGGGGGGGGGGGGGGGGGGATTCAGCAGTGAGGAGAATGTGGCAAAGAGCTTCCTAGGATTAGAGGCAGATGCTTGGAATTTAGAGTGGTAGAAAGTGGCCTTAGCAGCAGAAACAGATGAAGAAAATGTAGAGAGGAGGGAGTGAAAAGATGCCAGGTCGGCAGGGAGTTTAGTTTTCTTCCATTTCCGCTCAGCTGCCCGGAGCTCTGTTCTGTGAGCTCGCAATGAGTCATCAAGCCACAGAGCTGGAGGGGAGGACCTAGCCGGCCGGGAGGATAGGGGACACAGGGAGTCAAAGGATGCAGAAAGGGAGGAGAGGAGGGTTGAGGAGGCAGAATCAGGAGATTGGAGGGAGAACGATTGAGCAGAGGGAAGAGATGATAGGATGGAAGAGGAGAGAGTAGTGGGAGAGAGAGAGCGAAGGTTGCGGCGGCGCGTTACCATCTGTGTAGGGGCAGAGTGAGTAGTGTTGGAGGAGAGCGAGAGAGAAAAGGATACAAAGTAGTGGTCGGAGACATGGAGGGGAGTTGCAGTGAGATTAGTAGAAGAGCAACATCTAGTAAAGATGAAGTCAAGCGTATTGCCTGCCTTGTGAGTGGGGGGGGGGGTGGTGAGAGGGTGAGGTCAAAAGAGGAGAGGAGTGGAAAGAAGGAGGCAGAGAGAAATGAGTCAAATGTAGACGTGGGGAGGTTGAAATCCCCCAAAACTGTGAAGGGTGAGCCATCCTCAGGAAAGGAACTTATCAAGGCGTCAAGCTCATTGATGAACTCTCCAAGGGAACCTGGAGGGCGATAGATGACAAGGATATTAAGCTTAAATGGGCTAGTGACTGTGACAGCGTGGAATTCAAATGAGGAGATAGACAGATGGGTTAGGGGAAAAATTGAGAATGACCACTTGGGAGAGATGAGGATTCCTGTGCCACCACCCCTCTGACCAGATGCTCTCGGGGTATGCGAGAACACATGGTCAGACGAGGAGAGAGCAGTAGGAGTAGCAGTGTTTTCAGTGGTAATCCATGTTTCCGTCAGCGCCAGGAAGTCGAGGGACTGGAGGGTAGCATAGGCTGGGATGAAGTCAGCCTTGTTGGCGGCAGAACGGCAGTTCCAGAGGCTGCCTGAGACCTGGAACTCCAGGTGTGTGGTGTGTGCAGGGACCACCAGGTTAGAGAGGCAGCAGCCACGCGGTGTGAGGCGTTTGTGTAGCCTGTGCGGAGAGGAGAGAACAGGGATAGGCAGAGGCATAGTTGACAGGCTGCAGCAGATGGCTTCAATAATGCAGAGGAGATCGGAATGAAATGAACTAAACATCAGGGAAAGGAGAGAGCAGGCCTCCCTCACCAAAAAAAATAAAATATATATAACTCTCCCAACTTCCACCTCAGAAACTATAATTGTTTCACTGAACCACCCGAGTAAAACTCTCCCAACTTCCACTTTAGAAATTAGAATTGTTGTAAACTACAGCAGACTGTTATCAGTAGCTGTAATTAAGTACAGCAGCTACCAACCACCTAACGTTAATGCCTCGGATGAGGTTAGAAAAACAGCTGAATGGTAGCAGCTAGCTGGCTCAATCACAGGTACTCTTAAGCATGAAATAACATTGGAAACAATTAACCACAGTTGCAAAAAGTTACCAGTATAATTCATTGGCTGATCCCCCGTGGTGACCTGGATGGAATTCTGTGATCATTCCTTAACCTATAGGAAGTCCCACCCCATCCCCCCTTTTGCCCTCAGAAAAGCCTACATTTGTCGGGGCATGGACTCTACAGGGATACTGGCCCATGTTAACTCCAATGCTTTCCACAGTTGTGTCAAGTTGGCTGGGTGTCCTTTGGGTGGTGGACAATTCTTGATACACACGGGAAACCCCAGCAGTGTTACAGTTCTTGACACAAACCAGTGTGCCTGCCACCTAATAACGTACCCCGTTCATAGGCACTTAAATGTTTTGTCTTGCCCATTCACTCTCTGAATGGCACACATACACATACACAATCCATGTCTCAATTGTCTCAAGGCTTAACACTCCGTCTTTAACCTGTCTCCTCCCCTTCATCTACACTGATTGAAGTGGATTTAACAAGTGACATCAATAAGGGATCATAGCTTTCACCTGGATTCACCTGGTCAGTCTATGTCATGGAAAGAGTTCTTCATGTTTTGTATACTCAGTGTATATAAAGATGATATCTCTATCATTCTCTATGGGCTAGGTAGAGCAAGAACCATATTGTCTATACTTGTGTCACTAACCTTGGTCTAGGGGAGTAATTACATATATAGAGGGAAGCGAGCTAGTTATTTCGATTGAATCCCAGCCCCTGTTCCAGTTGGATACTAGGACACTGATGCCTGGATGGGTGAAAGCAATATGGCCTTCCATTATGCTCCGTGGAGTTGCCTCCATATTCCCTTCAACTATCCAGACTTCTAAGATCAGTTAGTTTGGGAAAGTACTAGGATGTATGTAGGAAAGTAAGTCATTTAGGCGTATTACGGAACTATCCTGTGTATGTGAGACATTTCCTTCTCCGACTGTAGTCTGCAACATCCATTTTTCCCATAGTGAGATAATTTAGCCAAGTCAGCATTTTAGAAACAAAATCCTTAACCTGGTGAGACCCCAGGTTGCGAAAATGCAACAGGCCCTCAAACTCATGTCAAACACTACATAGTTTATCTCCTTAGACCCGTATGTACACTGAACAAAAATTTTAACGCAACATGTAAAGTGTTGGTCAAGGATTATTTATTTTTTTATTCCTTGATGTGATGTGGTGGGTGAGTGAGTGTGTTCTAGAATGTTCAGAAGAGTGACATTCAGGACATGACATAATAGGCCAAATGCTCTATACACACACACACACACACACACACACACACAGGCAGTAGCAGTAGTAGCATATAGCCAAGATAATCTTTCCATGTACACTGAACAAAAACATATTGTAAACGCAACATGCAAACATTTAAAAGATTTTACTGAGTTACAGTTCATATAAGGAAATCAGTCAATTTAAATACATAAATTAGGCCCTAATCTAATCTGTGGCGTTGTGTTGTGTGACAAAACTGCACATTTTAGAGTGGTATTTTATTGTCCCCAGCACAAGGTGCACCTCTGTATTGATCATGCTGTTTAATCAGCTTCTTGATATGCCACACCTGTCTGTCACGGTTTCGGCCGAGGCTGCTCCTCCTCCTTGTTCGGGCAGGCTTCGGCGGTCGTCGTCCCCGGAGTACTAGCTGCCACCGTTCGATGTTTCATGTTTGTTTGGTTTTGTCTGTTTGTACACCTGTTCCTTGTTAGTGTTTGATTTTGTTTCCTATTTAGTTATCGTGTGTTGGGTCAGGTGTTATGTGTGATTGTTTTTTGTCAAGCTGTTGCTCTCTGGATTTACTCTCGTGTTTTGTTGTGTTTCGAGAGTCCGCACTGTGTGCGCTATCGTTGTTTTACGCACTGTGTTTATTTGTGCGTAATTTGTATTTTGCCTCCCGGTTGGGTTGGCTGTTCGCCTGTTTGGTGCTGCTTTCGTTGACTAAAGTCTGTTCACGAACGCCCGTGTTTCCTGCGCTTGATTTCCACACCGCATCTACACTCAGCTACTGACAGAATCACACATCTACCCATGGAATCAGCAGGAGCAACCGCGCCAACGGACATCATGGAGGACCGATTTCGTGGGCAGGAGGACAGGATCAACCAGATCGGTCACGCCCTGGATCGGGTGATGAACACTCTCCACCGATGGGAAAGCAGCGGGGTACCCACGCCCCCACCTACCGGACCATCCCCATCGGTCAGTCCTCCTGTCCCCCTTCCGGAACCCAGCGGGATTCGGCTCTCGCTCCCGAGGGCGTACGACGGCTCCGCTGCCGGGTGTCAAGGGTTCCTGCTGCAAGTGGAGCTCTACCTCGCCACCGTACACCCGGCGCCCTCAGGACACGAGAGCGTCTCCGCCCTCATCTCCTGTCTCACCGGCAAGGCGTTGGAGTGGGCCAACGCCGAATGGAGGAGAATAGACGCCGCTACTATTACCTATGCGGAGTTCTCCCGCCGCTTCCGTGCCGTGTTTGACCATCCACCAGAAGGGAAGGCGGCGGGGGAGCGTCTGTTCTACCTCCGACAGGGGATGAGGAGCGCACAGAATTTTGCTTTGGAGTTCCGGACTCTAGCGGCAGATGCAGGGTGGAATGAGCGGGCCCTCATAGACCCCTTCCGCTGCAGCCTCCGGGAGGACGTCCAGAGAGAGTTGGCGTGCAGGGATACCACGTTGTCGTTTGACCAACTGGTCGACATGGCCATTCGGCTGGACACCCTGGTCGCCACCCGTGGACGTCCCGGTTGGGGGTTGCCCATTCCACCTTCCGGCACCTCCGAGCCGAGCCCTATGGAGCTCGGAGGTGCTGGCGCTAGAGAACGGAGGAGTAGGAACCCGAGGGGGGCCGTTCCCTGCACCAACTGTGGCCGTGGAGGGCACACCGCGGCTAGGTGTTGGGGAAGGTTCCCCGGTGGAGGTGAAGGCAGGCCACGCATTGGGGAGTCCTCCCAGGTGAGTAGGCGCCCTACTTACCCAGAGCTTTCTGTCGTTCACATAACCTTGCCTGTTTGTTTCCCACAGGTTGCACCTCGTTCCCAGCATAAGGCGCTAGTAGATTCAGGCGCAGCTGGGAATTTTGTAGATCGCCAGTTCTGTGTAGAGTTAGGGATTCCTCTCCTTCCCATTGATATGCCTTTCCCTGTACATGCCCTAGATAGCCGTCCGTTAGGATCTGGGTTAATTAGGGAGGTCACAGCGCCCCTTAGGATGAAGACGCAGGGGGGTCATGAGGAGACGATTCAGCTCTATCTGATTGACTCTCCTGCGTATCCGGTGGTGCTGGGACTTCCCTGGTTGATTACCCATGATCCTACTATTTCGTGGCGAGAGAAAGCTCTTAAAGGGTGGTCTGTTCAGTGTGAGGGGCTATGTCTGGGTGTTTCCATAGGGGCGACCTCGGTGGAGAGTCCAAATCAAATGCCCGCACTGCATATTCCCCCCGAGTATGAGGATTTGACATTGGTGTTTAGTAAGACAAGGGCGGCGCAGCTGCCGCCTCATAGACGGGGGGATTGTGCGATAGATCTCCAGTTAGGAGCAGCACTCCCGCGGAGCCATGTGTATCCCTTGTCTCAAGAGGAGAGGAAGGCGATGGAAACTTACATCGCCGAGTCTCTGAGACAGGGATACATACGGGCCTCCACTTCACCCGCTTCCTCAAGCTTCTTTTTTGTGAAGAAAAAAGATGGAGGTTTGCACCCGTGTATTGATTACCGCGGTCTCAATCAGATTACGGTGAAGTACAGTTATCCACTTCCTCTGATTGCGACTATGACGGAGTCATTACACGGTGCTCAGTTCTTCACAAAATTGGATCTCAGGAGCGCATATAACTTGGTGCGCATTAGAGAGGGCGATGAATGGAAGACAGCATTTAGCACGACCTCCGGTCATTACGAGTATCTCGTCATGCCATATGGGTTAATGAATGCTCCCTCAGTCTTCCAATCCTTTGTAGATGAGATTTTCCGGGACATGCAGGGGCAGGGAGTAGTCGTGTACATAGACGATATTCTGGTGTACAGTTCTACCCGAGCTGAGCATGTAGCCCTGGTGCGCCGAGTGTTGAGGAGACTGTTGGAGCATGACCTATATGTCAAGGCAGAGAAATGTCTGTTCTTTCAGAAGTCGGTCTCCTTTTTGGGTTATCAGTTGTCTGCGTCAGGGGTGAAGATGGAGGTTGACCGGGTGTCAGCTGTGCGTAATTGGCAAACCCCAACCACTGTGAAAGAGGTGCAACAGTTCTTGGGTTTTGCGAATTATTACCGGAGGTTTATCCGGGGTTTTGGACAGGTGGCAGCTCCCATAACGTCTCTGTTGAAGGGGGGTCCGGTGCGCTTGCGGTGGTCAGCTGAGGCGGACAGGGCTTTTGGGAGACTGAAGGACCTGTTTGCCTCGGCGCCGGTGTTGGCGCATCCGGATCCCGCGTTACCATTCCAGGTAGAGGTAGACGCGTCCGAGGCCGGTATTGGGGCCGTCCTCTCACAACGGTCTGGCACACCACTTAAGCTCCGCCCCTGTGCTTTTTATTCTAAGAAGCTCAGTCCGGCGGAGCGGAATTATGACGTAGGGGACAGGGAGCTGTTAGCCGTGGTACACCCTTTCCTCATTTTGACGGACCACCGTAACCTGGAGTACATCCGGGCAGCTAGGAGACTGAATCCTCGCCAGGCCCGCTGGACTATGTTTCTAGCCCGGTTTGTGTTTAAAATCACTTACATCCCTGGGTCCCAGAACGGGAAGGCAGATGCCCTGTCTCGGCGGTATGACACGGAGGAGAGGTCCGTTGAGCCCACTCCCATACTACCAAAGTCTTGTTTGGTGGCACCGGTGGTATGGGAGGTCGATGCAGAGATCGAGTCCTCCACAGTGTCCAGTGGGTCGGACGTACGTTCCGCTCGAGGTACGCGATCGCCTCATTTATTATCTTAAAGGTCCCCCTCCTCTGGACATCCAGGTATCGGCCGGACAGTTCACTGCCTTAGCACTAAGTACTGGTGGCCAACGTTAGCCAGGGATGTGAGGGTTTATGTCTCCTCCTGTTCGGTGTGTGCACAGTGTAAGGCGCCCAGACATTTGCCCAGGGGTAAGCTACAACCCCTGCCCGTTCCACAACGACCCTGGTCCCACCTCTCGGTGGACTTTGTTACAGACCTTCCCCCCTCACAGGGGAATACTACCATCCTGGTCGTTGTGGATCGGTTCTCGAAGGCCTGTCGTCTCCTTCCCATGCCGGGTCTCCCTACTGCCCTACAGACCGCTGAGGCTCTGTTTACCCATGTCTTCCGGCATTACGGGGTACCCGAGGATATAGTGTCTGATCGAGGCCCCCAGTTCACCTCCAGAGTGTGGAGAGCCTTTATGGAACGGTTGGGGGTTTCGGTGAGCCTTACCTCGGGTTACCACCCGGAGAGTAATGGGCAGGTTGAACGTGTCAACCAGGATGTGGGTAGGTTTCTGAGGTCTTATTGCCAGGGCCGGCCGGAGGAGTGGGCGAGATACGTTCCGTGGGCCGAGATGGCGCAGAACTCTCTCCGCCACTCCTCCACCCAACTAACCCCTTTCCAGTGTGTGTTAGGGTACCAGCCGGTTCTGGCACCTTGGCACGAGAGCCAGATCGAGGCCCCTGCGGTGGATGAGTGGGTGCGGCGCTCGGAGGAGACATGGAACGCTGCCCACGTCCATCTGCAGCGGGCCATCCGTCGGCATAAGACGAGCGCCGATCTCCACCGCAGTGAGGGGCCTGTATACGCACCTGGAGATCGAGTCTGGCTCTCGACCAGAAACCTGCCCCTCCGCCTGCCCTGCCGGAAGCTGGGTCGGCGGTTTGTGGGGCCATTCAAAGTCCTGAGGAGGTTGAACGAGGTGTGTTACAGGTTAGAACTGCCTATTGATTACAGGAATATTAACCCCTCGTTCCATGTGTCTCTCCTCAGGCCGGTGGTAGCTGGTCCACTCCAGGACTATGAGATAGAGGAGATTCCTCCGCCCCCGTTGGACATCGAGGGGGCTCCGGCGTACACTGTGAGGTCCATCCTTGATTCGAGACGCCGGATGGGGGGTCTCCAATATCTCGTGGAGTGGGAGGGGTACGGCCCGGAGGAGCGGTGCTGGGTGCCGAGGAGGGACATATTAGACCTGTCCCTGCTGACCGAGTTCCATCGGGGTCATCCTACGCGCCCTGCTCCGCGTCGTCCTGGTCGTCCCCGAGGCCGGGATCGGCGCACGGCTGGAGCCGCGCGTCAAGGGGGGGGGTACTGTCACGGTTTCGGCCGAGGCTGCTCCTCCTCCTTGTTCGGGCAGGCTTCGGCGGACGTCGTCCCCGGAGTACTAGCTGCCACCGTTCGATGTTTCATGTTTGTTTGGTTTTGTCTGTTTGTACACCTGTCCCTTGTTAGTGTTTGATTTTGTTTCCTATTTAGTTATCGTGTGTTGGGTCAGGTGTTATGTGTGATTGTTCTTTGTCAAGCTGTTGCTCTCTGGATTTACTCTCGTGTTTTGTTGTGTTTCGAGAGTCCGCACTGTGTGCGCTATCGTTGTTTTACGCACTGTGTTTATTTGTGCGTAATTTGTATTTTGCCTCCCGGTTGGGTTGGCTGTTCGCCTGTTTGGTGCTGCTTTCGTTGACTAAAGTCTGTTCACGAACGCCCGTGTTTCCTGCGCTTGATTTCCACACCGCATCTACACTCAGCTACTGACACTGTCAGGTGGATGTATTATCTTGGCAAAGGAGAAATGCTCACTAACAGGGATGTGAACACATTTGTGCACTAATTTTAAGATAAATAATATTTTTGTGCGTATGGAACATTTCTGGGATCTTTTGTTTCAGCTCATGAAAAATGGGACCAACACTTTACGTGTTGCGTTCATATTTTTGTTCAGTATAGTTAGTTGGACTAGGATCAGGGATTCGCTCCTATACTACCTAGACATTATGGTCCCTATCAACACAAAGTTCAAGTTTCATATTACACCATATTCCCTATATACAAGGGTGACATTTCAGATTTGTACCATAAGTCAAACTTCACCAACTCTTATGTATTTAAAAACTGTTTTTTAAGGTTAATTCAGGCTAGTCTCTTTGCAATAACATTTATTTTTCAACAGAGACCTGGTCATATGATCGACTGCTACCCTCTCATATTTAAGTTGTCACATTAAAAACCTGTACAGACAAATAATAAATAAACAAATAATAGTGTCCATTACAGGCCGTGAGAAGGAGGGGTGGGAGCTGAGATACAGGCGCTCTTCTTGTCTTCAGCAGGGGAGTAGGGTGGAGGTTTGTCCTGGAGAAGATGTTTTCATACATTCCCCTAATTTATTTGGACAGTGAAGCTAAGACTTTTAATTTGTCTCTATACTCCAGCATTTTGGATCTGAGATCAAGTGTTTCATGTGAGGCGACAGTACAGAATGTCACCTTTTATTTGAGGGTATTTTCATTCATATCTGTTTTAGAAATGAAAGCATTTTATGTATCTAGTCCCCCCATTTGAATGTATCATAATTAATTGGACAAACATCAAGCTTGTGACCAATATTCCCTCTAATCTATTTTAGCACTGAGCAAATTTCAGGTCGGCTGAGCGCAAACTTGAACGTTTTGAAAATTCTGTGCAACTTCCAACGAGTGTTAACTGTGAACACTGAGGCTGTGCCCGCTTTAACTTACTGTTTTAACAGTGGCCAAGTAGGCTACTATGGCTATTTGATCATAATGTAGGCCTACTGTCAAAAACAATGGAGAAAATGCATCTCATAACATTTAACATGGAAATAGCTGTTCAATCATTCAGCCTACAGAAGCAGCCAATGTGTGGTGTTCAATGTAGGCCTACATTCCATGAGACTTTTGAAAAAAACATGCAGGGCTTGACATTAACCTCTATGAGATCGGTGTCCCGTATACGGGACGGTTGAATTAACGTGCGCTAATGTGATTAGCATGACTGTTGTAAGTATCAGCAAACTTTCCAGGACATAGACATCTATCATATGGGCAGAAAGCTTAAATTCCTGTTAATCTAAATGCACTGTCCAATTTACAGTAGCTATTACAGTGAAAGAATACCATGTTATTGTTTGAGGAGAGTGCACAACAAATGTATCACGGCAACTGGTTTGATCAATTCACCTCTGAAGGTAAATAATGTACTTACATTCAGTAATCTTGCTCTGTTTTGTCATCCTAAGGGTCTCAGAGATAAAATGTAGCATAGTTTTGTTTGATAAAATCAATTTTTATATTCAAATGTAGGAACTGGGTTCTACAGTTTGAACCCCTGCTGTCTCTGGCTCCACACCCACCCCGCCATCTAGATGTGTGAAAGTTAATGTATAAGCTAGTTGTCACGATTGTCATACACAGAGGACCAAGGCGCAGCGTGGAATGCGAACATACTTTTAATTTGAATGATCACACGAACAAAACAACAAACGATACAAAACGTGAAGTCCTTGGTTACAATACAAACCATACGGAACAAGATCCCACAACACACTGTGGAAAACAGGCTGCCTAAGTATGGTTCCCAATCAGAGACAACAAGCAACAGCTGATACAAGTTGCCTCTGATTGAGAACCACACCGGCCAACATAGAAACAAAAGAACTAGATAATAACCCTAGCACACAAAACACATAGAAACCACACACCCTGGCTCAACATAACAGAGTCCCAGAGCCAGGGCGTGACAGTACCCCCCCCCCCCCCCCCAAAGGCGCGGACTGCGACCGCGCCAAACATAAACCGAACAGGGGAGGGCCGGGTCGGCATTCCTCCTCGGAGGCGGTTCCGGCTCCGGGCTTGACCCCCACCCTCCAACCAACCCCCCAAAGCGCCCCTGGTCCGGTCTGGCCCTGCTGGCCGGAGCTGGACTGAACACTGGTGGAGCGGATTGCTCTAGCTCCGGGGTGGAGCAGCTGACCGGTGCCGGACCAGGCACCGGTGGAACAGGCACGGGCTGTGCCGGACTGACGACGCGCACCACAGGCTTGGTGCGGGGAGCAGGGACGGGCCGGACCGGGCTGACGACGCGCACCATTGGCTTGGTGCGGGGAGCAGAGACGGGCCGAACCGGGCTGACGAAGCGCACCACTGGCTTGGTGCGGGGAGCAGGAACAGGCCGGACCGGGCTGACGACGCGCACCATTGGCTTGGTGCGGGGAGCAGGGACGGGCCGAACCGGGCTGACGAAGCGCACCACTGGCTTGGTGCGGGGAGCAGGAACAGGCCGGACCGGGCTGACGACGCGCACCATTGGCTTGGTGCGGGGAGCAGGGACGGGCCGAACCGGGCTGACGAAGCGCACCACTCGCTTGGTGCGGGGAGCAGGAACAGGCTGGACCGGGCTGACGACGCGCACCACAGGCTTGGTGCGGGGAGCAGGGACGGGCCGAACCGGGCTGACGAAGCGCACCACTGGCTTGGTGCGGGGAGCAGGAACAGGCCGGACCGGGCTGACGACGCGCACCACAGGCTTGGTGCGAGGGGCAGGAACATGCCGGACCGGGCTGGCGACGCGCACCACAGGCTCGGTGCGAGGGACAGGAACAAGCCGGACTGTACTGGGGACACACACCACTGGCCCTACGCGGGGATCAGGAACGGGCCGGACCGGACTGGCAAAACAAACCAGAAATAGAATAGTGGAGGACGGAAGCTAGCTGTCCTCCGGCTACACCATGGTGCTACCCTACATAGTGCTGTTGAGGCTACTGTAGACCTTTGCAAAATACTGTGTTTTAATCAGTTATTTGGTGATGTGATTATATTGAGTATAGATTTATCTAAAAAGGATCACTTTTTTAATGTTTTACCATTTACATTTTCATGAAATTCACTGAGGAGGATGGCCCTCCCCTTCTTCCTCTGAAGAGCCTCCACTGGTATTGACTGCAGCTGAAATACTTCCTGAGGAGACTATAGATGGCATCTGGGTTAGCTAGAATGTCACTATTCCTGATTCCGATTGAGACTACATCTTCTGCTCTTCCCTTGAGATGGATGAGAATCTCTCAGGCCTGTTCCTCTATTTTCATGTGTCCCTTTTTAATAAAGTTTATCATGGCCTCTTCCCATTCATCAAATGTAATTGTGTCTTATCTCTCCCCTCTAAAGGAAGGTGGTTCTTTGACTTTTCTTTGGGCAACTACTTGCCCAAAGAGAAGTCTAGAACTTGGCTAACTGGAGGGTCAGGTCTGTGTCTTGGTTCACTTTGGCTAGTGGCTGTAGCTCCTGTTGGGCTACTAGAACTGAAGTGCATGATAATGCTATCAGCTAGCTGCTGTCCTATCTGTTGGACTATGATACTCATCTGGCCTATTAGCACTGCATCGTCATTGGGGTTAGGAGTGGAGGTGCTAACAACCTGGGGCCTAGGTGAGTTGACTGCATGATGACAATGAGAAGCTGCATTGTCCCCACTGACTAAAGGAACTTCACCTGCAATTTCACTACCATTGACATCACCACACACACTAGGACTACCAGTTGGGAAAGGAATAGATAACCCCAACACACCCCTTCCCCTACCAACATTGACAGGTGTTAGCAAATCTGAAAAACAAATACGGTTGAAACTCAACAAATACGGTAGCTCAAAATGAAAGTTGATAAAAAAAATATTTTGTAGCAAAATTTGAAATTGTGTTTTTTACATTGGATAAAAGTAGAGACTCAGAGCTAGAAAATTGTGTATCATACACTACAGTTGAGGAAAAATTAGAAATTAATTCTGCGTTGAAAATTGGTAAACTTGTAACCTAACTTATGAGAAAATTGCCTTTGAATGTTTTGTACACCTTATGGAGACCTCTTCTTTGTCTACACCCATTCAGCATCGTTCACACCCTCTCAAGCTTTAGCCCCACCCATCTCTTTAAGGTATGATCCGAGCGTCCTGTCCTAACAACAGCAGTCAAGCTAACTGGCTAGCTTGCTAGCTACTTCCAGACACAAATGAGAGAACAGCTCACTCTGACCATTTTACTCGCCCTAGCAGAGCTGGTTAGGATGTTTTTATGTTTTCCAGAGCGTTGGTGACTGCAACTGTGCTGCTGGCAACAATTTACGCTTTTTTGCAAACGTCTACTGACACCGGCCATATTCCATGGGTGTTGAGCGTTCGTAATTTCGTCAGTCATTATGCGCTCTGGCACACTCAGACGAGAGTTCTCTGAAATCGGAGTAGATAGCCAGAGCAAATTTAAAAGCTACATCTATCAACCTTGCCACCAGAGGTCTCTTCACAGTCCCCAAGTCCAGAACAGACTATGGGAGGCACACAGGACTACATAGAGCAATGACTACATGGAACTCTATTCCACATCAGGTAACTGATGCAAGCAGTAGAATCAAATTTAAAACATTTCTAAAAATACACCTTATGGAACAGTGGGATTGTGAAGCAACACAAACATAGGCACAGACACATGCATACACACACATGATAACATACGTTCTATACACACACGTACACATGGATTATGTGTTGTAGATATGTGATAGTGGATTATGGGCCTGAGGGGGCACACTTTATGTTGTAAATTCTGTAATGAATGTATTGTAATGTTTTAAAAATTAATTTTGTTGGACCCCAGGAAGAGCTAATGGGTACAAATATCTACCTCAAATACCTTGTAACCCTGCACACTGATCTGGAACTGGTACTCCTTGTATATAGCTTTATTCTTGGGTATTTTATTCCTCGTCAAACATTAAAGGAACAGTTGTCTCCATGTCTCGTCCGTACCTGGTAGGAGTACTCGGGTGGGGGTCCCGCGGAGTTCATGTCAAGGCGTGCTGAAGGTGGGTGTGGTGTATGAATCATGCGCAGAACGCAGAGGCTCAGTCCAAAGGCTTTAGTGCAATATATATAAAAGACAGAAGCACAATAAGCCCGAAGGCGAATACACGGCGCACACAGGCGACAAAACAAACGGCGCACAAACATGTGCAAAAATAACCTCTCCAAAACACTGGATGGAAAATGTAGCTCCAAACACGAAACAGAAGCGCAATCACACACAACGACAAGCACACACAACGAGAACTAAATAGGACACTAACGAGGACTAACAAGACACAGGTGTACAACATCCAGACAAAACCAAACGAACATGAAACATATATCGGTGGCAGCTAGTACTCCGGGGACGACGACCGCCGAAGCCTGCCCGAACCAGGAGGAGGAGCAGCCTCGGCCGAAACCGTGACAGTACCCCCCCCCTTGACGCGCGGCTCCAGCCATGCGCCGACCCCGGCCTCGGGGACGACCAGGAGGACGCGGAGCAGGGCGCGCGGGATGGTCCCGGTGGAACTCCGACAGGAGAGATGGGTCTAGGATGTCCTTCCGCGGCACCCCTCCCACTCCACGAGATACTGGAGACCCCCCATCCGGCGTCTAGAGTCCAAGATGGATCGAACGGTGTACGCCGGAGCCCCCTCGATGTCCAGTGGGGGCGGAGGAGTCTCCCCTATCTCATTGTCCTGGAGTGGAGCAGCTAACACCGGCCTGAGAAGAGACACATGGAACGAGGGGTTTTTAATATTCTTATACTCAACAGGTAGATGTAACCTATAACACACCTCGTTCAATTTTCTCAGGACTTTAAAGGGCCCCACAAACCGCCGACCCAGCTTCCGGCAGGGCAGGCGGAGGGGTAGGTTTCTGGTAGAGAGCCAGACTCGATCTCCGGGTGCGTACACCAGCCCCTCACTGCGGTGGAGATCGGCGCTCGCCTTGTGACGAAGGACGGCCCGCTGCAGGTGGACGTGGGCAGCGTTCCACGTCTCTTCCGAGCGCCTCATCCAATCATCCACCGCAAGGGCCTCGATCTGGCTCTGCTGCCAAGGTGCCAGAACCGGCTGGTAACCTAACACACATTGGAAGGGGGTTAGGTTAGTAGAGGAGTGGCGGAGAGAGTTCTGGGCCATCTCGGCCCAGGGAATGTACCGTGCCCACTCCTCCGGCCGGTCCTGGCAATACGACCTCAGAAACCTACCAACATCCTGGTTGACATGTTCTACCTGCCCGTTACTCTCCGGGTGGTACCCTGAGGTAAGGCTAACCGAGACCCCCAAACGCTCCATGAACGCTCTCCAAACACGAGAGGTAAACTGGGGGCCTCGATCAGACACTATATCCTCCGGTACCCCGTAATGCCGGAAGACGTGGGTAAATAGGGCCTCAGCGGTCTCTAGGGCAGTAGGAAGACCCGGCATAGGGAGAAGACGACAGGCCTTAGAGAACCGGTCCACAACGACCAGGATGGTGGTATTCCCCTGAGAGAGGGGAAGGTCTGTCTCAAAATCCACCGAGAGGTGGGACCATGGTCGTTGTGGAACGGGCAGGGGTTGTAACTTACCCCTGGGCAGATGTCGGGGCGCCTTACACTGGGCACACACCGAGCAGGAGGAGACATAAACCCTCACATCCCTAGCCAAAGTGGGCCACCAGTATTTAGGGCTAAGGCAATGCACCGTCCGGCCGATACCCGGATGTCCAGAGGAGGGTGACGTGTGAGCCCAGTAAATGAGTCGATCCCGAATCTCGAGCGGAACGTACTTCCGACCCTCAGGACACTGTGGAGGGCTGGGGTCGGTACGCAACGCTCGCTCGATTTCGGCATCGACCTCCCACACCACCGGTGCCACAAGGCAAGACTCCGGTAGTATGGGAGTGGGCTCAACGGACCTCTCCTCCGTGTCATACCGCCGGGACAGCGCATCCGCCTTACCATTCTGGGACCCAGGGATGTACGTGATTTTAAATACGAACCTGGTGAGAAACATACTCCATCGAGCCTGGCGAGGGTTCAGTCTCCTCGCTGCCCGGATGTACTCCAGGTTCCGATGGTCAGTCAAAATGAGGAAAGGGTGTTGAGCCCCCTCAAGCCAATGCCTCCACACCTTAAGGGCTTGAACTACAGCTAACAGCTCCCTGTCCCCAACGTCATAGTTACGCACCGCCGGGCTGAGCTTCTTTGAGTAAGAAGCACAGGGGCGGAGTTTAGGTGGCGTGCCGGACCGTTGAGAGAGAACGGCCCCTATACCAGCCTCAGACGCGTCTACCTCGACCTGAAAGGGTAATGCGGGATCCGGATGCGCCAGCACCGGAGCCGACGTAAACAGGTCCTTCAGTCTCCTAAAGGCCCTGTCCGCATCGGCTGACAACTGCAGGCGCACCGGACCCCCCTTCAGAAGGGATGTGATGGGAGCTGCCACCTGTCCAAAACCCCGGATAAACCTCCGGTAGTAATTCGCAAAGCCCAAAAACTGCTGCACCTCTTTTACAGTAGTTGGGGTTTGCCAATTACGCACAGCGGACACACGATCCACCTCCATTCTCACCCCTGACGCGGACAACCGATAACCCAAAAAGGAGACCGAATCCTGGAAAAACAGACATTTCTCTGCCTTGACATATAGGTCGTGCTCCAACAGCCTCCTCAATACACGACGCACCAGGGTTATATGCTCGGCTCGGGTAGACGAGTACACCAGAATGTCATCAATGTACACGACCACCCCTTGTCCCTGCATATCCCGGAAAATGTCATCTACGAAGGATTGGAAGACTGATGGAGCATTCATCAACCCATATGGCATGACGAGATATTCGAAATGACCTGACGTGGTACTAAAAGCTGTCTTCCATTCGTCACCCTTCCTAATGCGCACCAAGTTATACGCGCTCCTGAGATCCAGTTTTGTGAAAAACCGCGCTCCATGCAATGACTCCGTCATGGTCGCAATCAGAGGGAGTGGATAACTGTATTTCACAGTAATCTGATTGAGTCCACGGTAATCAATGCACGGGCGCAACCCTCCATCTTTCTTTTTCACAAAAAAGAAGCTCGAGGAGGCGGGAGAAGTGGAGGGCCGAATGTATCCCTGTCTCAAAGATTCGGCTATGTAAGTCTCCATAGCTTTTCTCTCCTCTTGAGACAAAGGATACACATGGCTCCGTGGGAGCGCTGCTCCTGCCTGGAGATCAATCGCACAATCCCCCTGTCTATGAGGAGGCAACTGCGTCGCCCCAGTTTTGCTAAACACGAGAGCTAAATCCCCATATTCAGGCGGAATGTGCAGTGCGGGCACTTGGTTTGGACTTTCCACCGAAGTCGCCCCCACGGAAACACCCAGACATCGCCCCTCGCACTGAGCAGACCACCCATCGAGAGCCCTCTGTTGCCACGAAATAGCAGGGTTATGGGTGCTTAACCAGGGAATCCCCAGCACCACTGGGTACGCAGGAGAGTCGATCAGATACAGCTGTATAGTCTCCTCATGACCCCCCTGCGCACACATCCGAAGTGGCGCTGTGATCTCCCTGATCAACCCCGACCCCAACGGGCGGCTATCTAAGGCATGAACGGGAAAAGGTTTGTCAACAGGTAGGAGAGGGATCCCTAACTCAAAACAAAACTTCCGATCAACAAAATTCCCAGCTGCGCCTGAATCTACTAGCGCCTTATGCTGGGAATGAAGTGCAACCTGTGGAAAACACACAGGTATACAAAAGTGCGCAACAGAAAGCTCTGGGTAAGTGGGACGTCTACTCACCTGGGAGGCCCCCCCAGTGCGTGGCCTGTTGTCTTCTCCCCCGGAGAACCATCCCCAGCACCTGGCCGCAGTGTGCCCTCCACGACCGCACTTGGTGCAGGAGACAGGCCCCCTCGGGCTCCTCCTCCTCCGTTCTCTAGCGCCGGCACCCCCGAGCTCCATAGGGCTCGGCTCGGAGGTGCCGGAGGGCGGAATGGACGGACTCCCCTCGGGCCAGCAGGGTGTCCAGACGGATGGACATATCGACCAATTGGTCGAAGGTAAGATGGGTATCCCTGCAGGCCAACTCATGTTGAACGTCCTCTCGTAGGCTACATCGAAAATGGTCGATGAGAGCCCGTTCATTCCACCCTGCATCCGCCGCTAGAGTCCGGTACTCTAGAGCGAACACCTGAGCTAGACGCTCCCCGCCGCTTTGCCCTCAGGTGGATGGTCGAACACGGCCTTGAAGCGGCGGGAGAACTCGGCGTAGGTGATGGTGTTGGCGTCCATCTTCCTCCACTCGGCGTTAGCCCACTCCAACGCCTTGCCCGTGAGACAGGAGATGAGGGCGGAAACGCTCTCGTATCCCGAGGGCACCGGGTGTACAGTGGCCAGGTAGAGCTCCACCTGCAGGAGGAACCCCTGACACCCGGCAGCTGTTCCGTCATACGCCCTCGGGAGCGAGAGCCGAATCCCCCTGGGTTCCGAACCTGGGACTGGTGGACCGACCGATGGGGTGGGCAGGGTAGGTGGAGGTGTGGGTACCCTGCTGGCCTCCCATCGGTGCAAGGTGTTGATTACCTCCTGTAGAGCGGACACCAGTTGTCTTATCTGGCCCTCTTGCCCACGGAGATGCTCCTCGAGCGACACAGGCGTCACTGCCGATCCTGCTGATTCCATTAAGGTGTGTGATTCTGTCAAGGCGTGCTGAAGGTGGGTGTGGTGTATGAATCATGCGCAGAACGCAGAGGCTCAGTCCAAAGGCTTTAGTGCAATATATATATAAAAGACAGAAGCACAATAAGCCCGAAGGCGAATACACGGCGCACACAGGCGACAAAACAAACGGCGCACAAACATGTGCAAAAATAACCTCTCCAAAACACTGGAGGGAAAATGTAGCTCCAAACACGAAACAGAAGCGCAAGCACACACAACGAGAACTAAATAGGACACTAACGAGGACTAACAAGACACAGGTGTACAACATCCAGACAAAACCAAACGAACATGAAACATAGATCGGTGGCAGCTAGTACTCCGGGGACGACGACCGCCGAAGCCTGCCCGAACCAGGAGGAGGAGCAGCCTCGGCCGAAACCGTGACAGTTCATCCCATTGGCTGGGGGAGGAGGGTAGGCATAGGCCTCATTGGCCATATATTTTCCAGAGAATCTACCAATTTTCCTTCCTGAGGAAATTGCAAGAAATTCTCGGGCTTCCCGGTATTCCCGTTCAAACCGAAAGTGCTATTTAAAAGCATATAATACCATTAAATAAAATCTGACATGATTATACCACTCTAAATGGAGAAATATGCACAATCTAAAGGGTTCTTTATGTATTTGTTGCAATTTAATCAACAATGTTCCCTCAAAGTCACCACACCATTTCATTGATGTAGCCTAGTTTTAACAGGCCTATGAAGCACTGATGGCCGACGGGTCAAATATGAGGTTAATACAGTACAAATTAATATTTTCAACCTACCTTTGAAAGATGCATTTTGGTCCTTTTCTCTCCCCTTGCACCTGGCTATCGAGGGAATTTGGGAAGGTTGTGGCTGTTTATACTTCACTTATTGTTATGATTTTGTCAGAGGAAACTAATCTGAATCTCCAATAATCAAACAGTTAAGCGGAGATTCAACAATGGATAGCGCCGCAGTTGATCAATTGCCCGTGAATCTAAACCCGCATTTAATATGCCATTCTAAGGTAGGCTATATTTTACATAAAATCTTATGAGGCCTACTTACTGCATCTGTTTTCTAGCAATAAAGTAAATGATCATCTCTGAAGTCACAGCATAAATGAAACGTGAGACTTTGGACTACACAAACGGACTATATATTCAAAGTAAATAAACTGCCATTATTACTTTTATTCAATACAAAATACAGTTCTCGCATTATTTTTCAACAGGAAAAACACTTGGTCAGAAACTAAGTAATTGACACTGACTGATTCCATGTAGCAAACAAAATCATTTGCATAGGCCATACCCGTTTTAACGTGTTGCTTCAAAACAGGCTCAATTCAGGTCGGATTTGCAGTCGGCCTCGTTGGCATAAATGAGTAAAGCTTTGCCACAGACCTTTTGTATTAAAGCAGGTAGGCCTACCGGTAGCTCAAAAGTTGGAGTCAATTTTGTTACTGTATTTCAAGGTTGCGTGTACATGCACTTTGAATTCATGGCGACTAAAAACGGTAGGCTACGACGCACAAACCCTAGGCGCTACAAGCAACTCTGGGAGAGCTAGGACCAGATCGCAGCCTGCCAGCTAAGACAGGTTAACATTGCCTTTAACCTAAAAGTTTGGATTTTTACTGGCATATGCAGACCAACCCCCAAAACGATTGGCTAATGATATGAGAGCTGGTGTTACATGTAAGAATTCACGAGTAGGAAACCAATTGTCCGTAGACTCAAGACTAGTAGACACTCAGCAGAGTAATTTAAATGCAATTTGACAACATTCAGCACTGACACCATTAACCCCAATTCTAGCAACATCCTCATTTACAGACGTGATATGCACCAACCCCAAGCGCTCAGTTCTACAAACTACATCAGGTTAAATTGACCTAGAACCCATTACATCATTTGATGCTACTAGCATAAGCAAATGTAGCTTAAGAAAGTCCAATGGTAATTTAAACACCTTAACCACAAATTGGTCGAAGTAGTAATATATTGCTGATGCCAAAGCATGTTTATAATGCAATAAAACTGTTTTGCCATCACCCCAGTTACTAAAGTCAGGTCATTGAACCTCCAAAACAAAACTAAGGACACAAGTATTAAAGTTACTGTTTAATTGAGGCAAAACACACAAACGCAGTTACACACAACCTGGACTAGAGTACCCATGTACGTCCCACTTCAGATATCCATGTTTGTGGTCAACGGGGTCTCAGATGCAGAGGTGAACTGTTCCTCAATGGCATGGTCAGTAACAGAAGGCGCTTGGTCTACAGACTCGTCCCCACTTGTGCTAGAGTATAAATTAACCACAATCAGTAGTTCTCGTGGCTTCAGTAGCCAGTTGTGGCGTCGTCGGACGTGCCGGTTGTGGCTTCTGAAGCGGCGTCGTCGGACGTGCCAGTTGTGGCTTCTGAAGCGGCGTCGTCGGACGTGCCAGTTGTGGCTTCTGAAGCGGCGTCGTCGGACGTGCCAGTTGTGGCTTCTGAAGCGGCGTCGTCGGACGTGCCAGTTGTGGCTTCTGAAGCGGCGTCGTCGGACGTGCCAGTTGTGGCTTCTGAAGCGGCGTCGTCGGACGTGCCAGTTGTGGCTTCTGAAGCGGCGTCGTCGGACGTGCCAGTTGTGGCTTCTGAAGCGGCGTCGTCGGACGTGCCAGTTGTGGCTTCTGAAGCGGCGTCGTCGGACGTGCCAGTTGTGGCTTCTGAAGCGGCGTCGTCGGACGTGCCAGTTGTGGCTTCTGAAGCGGCGTCGTCGGACGTGCCAGTTGTGGCTTCTGAAGCGGCGTCGTCGGACGTGCCAGTTGTGGCTTCTGAAGCGGCGTCGTCGGACGTGCCAGTTGTGGCTTCTGAAGCGGCGTCGTCGGACGTGCCAGTTGTGGCTTCTGAAGCGGCGTCGTCGGACGTGCCAGTTGTGGCTTCTGAAGCGGCGTCGTCGGACGTGCCAGTTGTGGCTTCTGAAGCGGCGTCGTCGGACGTGCCAGTTGTGGCTTCTGAAGCGGCGTCGTCGGACGTGCCAGTTGTGGCTTCTGAAGCGGCGTCGTCGGACGTGCCAGTTGTGGCTTCTGAAGCGGCGTCGTCGGACGTGCCAGTTGTGGCTTCTGAAGCGGCGTCGTCGGACGTGCCAGTTGTGGCTTCTGAAGCGGCGTCGTCGGACGTGCCAGTTGTGGCTTCTGAAGCGGCGTCGTCGGACGTGCCAGTTGTGGCTTCTGAAGCGGCGTCGGCGGACGTGCCAGTTGTGGCTTCTGAAGCGGCGTCGGCGGACGTGCCAGTTGTGGCTTCTGAAGCGGCGTCGGCGGACGTGCCAGTTGTGGCTTCTGAAGCGGCGTCGGCGGACGTGCCAGTTGTGGCTTCTGAAGCGGCGTCGGCGGACGTGCCAGTTGTGGCTTCTGAAGCGGCGTCGTCGGACGTGCCAGTTGTGGCTTCTGAAGCGGCGTCGTCGGACGTGCCAGTTGTGGCTTCTGAAGCGGCGTCGTCGGACGTGCCAGTTGTGGCTTCTGAAGCGGCGTCGTCGGACGTGCCAGTTGTGGCTTCTGAAGCGGCGTCGTCGGACGTGCCAGTTGTGGCTTCTGAAGCGGCGTCGTCGGACGTGCCAGTTGTGGCTTCTGAAGCGGTTGTGGCAGTAGGAGAGTTTCCATAGTCATCAGACCAGCGTCTCATCTTCTCAGCAGAGGCCAGGTCGTCGTTTGCCAGAGAGCTACCATAGTTTGGAGAGTCTTGGGATGCTACTTCATTTGTATCCAAATACTCTAGAGAAAAAGAGAAGAGGAACAGTTGGGTGTTCTACACGGTCTAGGCCAAATTGCCATTTGAATGTTCAGCAACATTGCACCCCACTGAACCCGACGTAGTTCTAAACGAATGTTGCAGGCCTAACATTTTCTGGCTTCTTTAGCATCAGACACTATGGATCGGAGCATGTGCAATGGAGACGTCATTTGATGACAGCTCTGAAAAACGTAGGTTCAGGTACACAAGCAAATTTTCAAAATCAACAGCAAAGGGTTTGATAACTTCTGGTTTAAAAAAAGATTCTAAACATTTGTTATTTAGACTGGGTTACTCTACGGTGTTGAATTAGTTTAAAACACAGCAGCAAAGAACATTGCTAGAAGGGATGGGATAACATAGGGGAAGAAACGCTTACCTCCAAGTCTCCTCTGCAGAGAGACTTGATCTTGTTTCTGGGACTTGCCAACAGGGGAACAAGAAACTGAGGAGAAAGAGTTGACAGAAGTTGAGTTGACACAAAATAGCTACATATATTTAATAGCAGTGAACAAAAAAGATGACCAACGTGGAAGAAACAGACAGTCAAATTTGAATCTCCAACTTACAAAGTTCAACATGTTTCCCAAACAAAACCCTTCAATCCAAATAAAACATTAGTGAACCAACCTTTGAAGACCCCCACAGTCAGCACAAAGAGCAGAAATTCTCTCACACCTCCCATGATTATGAGAATAGTCTTTATTATCAACAAGTAATGTCATCCCGTGGCCTGTATGAGGCTTATATAGGCCACTAATGACCGTTTACCAGACAAACATGACTTAACGATCAATTAACATGCTTGATTGAGTTGAAACATTCAGATAGAAATAGACCATGTAGAACAGATGTTTCTTTGGAGGGCAGGCAATCTTTTCTACTCTATATATTGCATTTATATCTGCTATGTTTTACCCTTCTGGTCTCAGATCAGCAGTAGAAAGAAGTAGGCCTAATTATTTTAGGTATAATCTTCAAAGATTTTCGGGGGAAATAAACACTGTACCCAAATCCACTTTTTATTATGATCCTGGGAAATGGGTAGGCCTCCACCATATGGTCCTTCACAGTTTTACACCTGTGTTATATTCCTTTATTTACATAGATCACATACATAAATATATATGTTAGCTGTTAGTAGCTTTGGGATCAAATTTTCATATTGTATTGTTACTAACCATATATCATATTTTCCTCATTTGCTCTGTAGGAGACTTGGCTGGTGGAGATTCGTCATATGAAGGACATTCAAGTGGATGTGACCCCTAACCTGCAGGACAGGCTCAGCGGGGTGACAGACATCCTGTAACGGATCTCCAAGCTAGTGTCTGAGGACCTGGAGAAGGCTGTGTCTACAGCTGTGGAGCAGGACAAGCAAGGTAACCTAACCTCACCTAACCTCACTGTATGAAGGATTTTATTTTTATGTATAGTCATCTCCAATCTGTTAAAATATATGTCTCTGTATTTCTCGCCCAATCTCTCTCCTCTTCCCCATCCCCTTCACTAGGTTCTCCCCAGGATAAGCACACCATCCTGGCTGTGGTCCCCAGTCCTGCTGCTCCATGACACCTAGCCAGAAAGCAGGGCCTCAGTGAATGTATGTGGTTGTTCCTTACTTTAACATAAAACTCTCATAGATATTAACACAGTAACTGTAAATAATAACAACTATTCTGGGCTATATAATTAGTAACCTGAATGATCTATCACCTATCCGTTGTTTTAGAGCTAATTTAGACTAATAAGCTGTACACCTAAATGTATTCTCCCCTGCTCCCTTCCCCCTCCTCCTCCTCCTCAGACCGCTGTACCCTGACCTTTGACCCTCGCACGGTCAACGGTCACCTGCTCCTCTCCAGGGAGAACCTACGGGTGCCTCTTCCCACCATAATCTTTGACCCCTACATATCTCCCCCAGGAAGGAAAAGGGGAAACAGTGTATGGTGGGAATGAACGATCTTCCCTGGAGCCTCCAGCTGGATGAGTGCCAGTTGAGCGCCTGGCACAATGGGTGCCGGGAAACGATGGCTGGCCACTCCCACCACTCCCACGCGGCTGCATGCCTTCCACTGTGCCTTCACTCAGGAGCTGTTCCCTGCCTGTTGGATAGGGGCGTCAGCATCACCCTCTGCTTGCCACGATGACAACACGAAAGGGAATGACCGTGACCTAACAATCTCATATTGGATTAGTCTCCATAACCATAGACTTCGATAGACATCGCATCATTGTATCTGTCCCATTATGGTGTCTGCAAGAGCACAGGCAGCGCCATTGAGGCCATCTCCATTTTGAAGTAGTCCATTGTCATTTTCTTCTCCTACTGCTTCTATGAGTTGGCAAACAAACTGAAAGGGTGCACACTGCCACCTAGAGTGTGTTTGAACAGGTATAAAGCCAAGGTTGGCGATTTACTGCCACCTGCAGTTATGGCATTTTTTCTCATGAGTATAATTCATTGGCTGATCCCCCGTGGTGACCTGGATGGAATTCTGTGATCATTCCTTAACCTATAGGAAGTCCCACCCCATCCCTCCTTTTGCCCTCAGAAAAGCCTAAATTTGTCGGTGCATGGACTCTACAGGGGTACTGGCCCATGTTAACTCCAATGCTTTCCACAGTTGTGTCAAGTTGGCTGGGTGTCCTTTGGGTGGTGGACAATTCTTGATACACACGGGAAACCCCAGCAGTGTTACAGTTCTTGACACAAACCAGTGTGCCTGCCACCTAATAACATACCCCGTTCATAGGCACTTAAATGTTTTGTCTTGCCCATTCACTCTCTGAATGATACACATACACAATCCATGTCTCAATTGTCTCAAGGCTTAACACTCCTTCTTTAACCTGTCTCCTCCCCTTCATCTACACTGATTGAAGTGGATTTAACAAGTGACATCAATAAGGGATCATAGCTTTCACCTGGATTCACCTGGTCAGTCTATGTCATGGAAAGAGTTCTTCATGTTTTGTATACTCAGTGTATATAAAGATGATATCTCTATCATTCTCTATGGGCTAGGTAGAGCAAGAACCATATTGTCTATACTTGTGTCACTAACCTTGGTCTAGGGGAGTAATTACATATATAGAGGGAAGCGAGCTAGTTATTTCGATTGAATCCCAGCCCCTGTTCCAGTTGGATACTAGGACACTGATGCCTGGATGGGTGAAAGCAATATGGCCTTCCATTATGCTCCGTGGAGACTTCTAAGATCAGTTAGTTTGGGAAAGTACTAGGATGTATGTAGGAAAGTAAGTCATTTAGGCGTATTACGGAACTATCCTGTGTATGTGAGACCTTTCCTTCTCCGACTGTAGTCTGCAACACCCATTTTTCCCATAGTGAGATAATTTAGCCAAGTCAGCATTTTAGAAACAAAATCCTTAACCTGGTGAGACCCCAGGTTGCGAAAATGCAACAGGCCCTCAAACTCATGTCAAACACTACATAGTTTATCTCCTTAGACCCGTATGTACACTGAACAAAAATATAAACGCAACATGTAAAGTGTTGGTCAAGGATTATTTTTTTTTTTTATTCCTTGATGTGATGTGGTGGGTGAGTGAGTGTGTTCTAGAATGTTCAGAAGAGTGACATTCAGGACATGACATAATAGGCCAACTTCTCTATACACACACACACACACACACACACACAGGCAGTAGCAGTAGTAGCATATAGCCAAGATAATCTTTCCATGTACACTGAACAAAAACATATTGTAAACGCAACATGCAAACATTTAAAAGATTTTACTGAGTTACAGTTCATATAAGGAAATCAGTCAATTTAAATACATAAATTAGGCCCTAATCTAATCTGTGGCGTTGTGTTGTGTGACAAAACTGCACATTTTAGAGTGGTATTTTATTGTCCCCAGCACAAGGTGCACCTCTGTATTGATCATGCTGTTTAATCAGCTTCTTGATATGCCACACCTGTCAGGTGGATGTATTATCTTGGCAAAGGAGAAATGCTCACTAACAGGGATGTGAACACATTTGTGCACTAATTTTAAGATAAATAATATTTTTGTGCGTATGGAACATTTCTGGGATCTTTTGTTTCAGCTCATGAAAAATGGGACCAACACTTTACGTGTTGCGTTCATATTTTTGTTCAGTATAGTTAGTTGGACTAGGATCAGGGATTCGCTTCTATACTACCTAGACATTATGGTCCCTATCAACACAAAGTTCAAGTTTCATATTACACCATATTCCCTATATACAAGGGTGACATTTCAGATTTGTACCATAAGTCAAACTTCACCAACTCTTATGTATTTAAAAACTGTTTTTTAAGGTTAATTCAGGCTAGTCTCTTTGCAATAATATTTATTTTTCAACAGAGACCTGGTCATATGATCGACTGCTACCCTCTCATATTTAAGTCGTCACATTAAAAACCTGTACAGACAAATAATAAATAAACAAATAATAGTGTCCAGTACAGGCCGTGAGAAGGAGGGGTGGGAGCTGAGATACAGGCGCTCTTCTTGTCTTCAGCAGGGGAGTAGGGTGGAGGTTTGTCCTGGAGAAGATGTTTTCATACATTCCCCTAATTTATTTGGACAGTGAAGCTAAGACTTTTAATTTGTCTCTATACTCCAGCATTTTGGATCTGAGATCAAGTGTTTCATGTGAGGCGACAGTACAGAATGTCACCTTTTATTTGAGGGTATTTTCATTCATATCTGTTTTAGAAATGAAAGCATTTTATGTATCTAGTCCCCCCATTTGAATGTATCATAATTAATTGGACAAATCCAATTATAGTGAGTAGTCAAACGTTTAGTGTCAAAAGTTTAGTATTTGGTCCCATATTCCTAGCACGCAATGACAACATCAAGCTTGTGACCAATATTCCCTCTAATCTATTTTAGCACTGAGCAAATTTCAGGTCGGCTGAGCGCAAACTTGAACGTTTTGAAAATTCTGTTCAACTTCCAACGAGTGTTAACTGTGAACACTGAGGCTGTGCCCGCTTTAACTTACTGTTTTAACAGTGGCCAAGTAGGCTACTATGGCTATTTGATCATAATGTAGGCCTACTGTCAAAAACAATGGAGAAAATGCATCCCATAACATTTAACATGGAAATAGCTGTTCAATCATTCAGCCTACAGAAGCAGCCAATGTGTGGTGTTCAATGTAGGCCTACATTCCATGAGACTTTTGAAAAAAACATGCAGGGCTTGACATTAACCTCTATGAGATCGGTGTCCCGTATACGGGACGGTTGAATTAACGTGCGCTAATGTGATTAGCATGACTGTTGTAAGAATCAGCAAACTTTCCAGGACATAGACATCTATCATATGGGCAGAAAGCTTAAATTCCTGTTAATCTAACTGCACTGTCCAATTTACAGTAGCTATTACAGTGAAAGAATACCATGTTATTGTTTGAGGAGAGTGCACAACAAATGTATCACGGCAACTGGTTTGATCAATTCACCTCTGAAGGTAAATAATGTACTTACATTCAGTAATCTTGCTCTGTTTTGTCATCCTAAGGGTCTCAGAGATAAAATGTAGCATAGTTTTGTTTGATAAAATCAATTTTTATATTCAAATGTAGGAACTGGGTTCTACAGTTTGAACCCCTGCTGTAATAATAAATAATAATTAGTCATTTAGCAGACGCTCTTATCCAGAGCGACTTACAGGAGCAATTAGGGTTAAGTGCCTTGCTCAAGGGCACATCGACAGATTTTTCACCTAGTCGGCTCAGGGATTAGAACCAGCGACCTTTCGGTTACTGGCACAACGCTCTTAACCACTAAGCTACCTGCTGTCTCTGGCTCCACACCCACCCACCGATCGTCATTCACAGAGGACCAAGGCGCAGCGTGGAATGCGAACATACTTTTAATTTGAATGATCACACGAACAAAACAACAAACGATACGAAACGTGAAGTCCTTGGTTACAATACAAACCATACGGAACAAGATCCCACAACACATTGTGGAAAACAGGCTGCCTAAGTATGGTTCCCAATCAGAGACAACAAGCAACAGCTGATACACATTGCCTCTGATTGAGAACCACACCGGCCAACATAGAAACAAAAGAACTAGTTAATAACCCTAGCACACAAAACACATAGAAACCACACACCCTGGCTCAACATAACAGAGTCCCAGAGCCAGGGCGTGACACTAGTGATCCATCATGTATGACATTCCTGGGAGCGTGTAAACGTACATTTTGTATTACCATATCATTTTTGTATGTTCTCTATAGTTATGTACTTGAAAATGCATCAATTGACCAATTCGGCACATTTGGGCAGACTTGATACAAAATAGTCCAGTATTGCACTGCTTCACTGGATCAATCAGAAACTTTGCAAACACACTGCTGTGTGGCCAAAATGGGCAACATCTAAATTGCGCCTAAACTGCAATATTATATTGTGGTCTTTCTCTTGCATTTCAAAAATTATGGAACAAAAAAAGAATAGAAAATGCATGTTTTTTTGTTTGTATTATCTTTTACCAGATCTAATGTGTTAAATTCCCCTACATTAATTTCACATTTCCACAGACTTCAAAGTATTTCCTTTTAAATTGTATCAAGAATATGCGTATCCTTGCTTCAGGTCTTGAGCTACAGGCAGTTAGATGTGGGTGTGTCATTTTAGGAGGAAATTGAAAAAAAGGGTCCGATCCTTAAGAGGTTAACCTGTTTATCGACTTGTCCTTCAGACAAGGAGGTGACTGAACATTTTGTTGTGTTGTTTGATGGAAGATACCACTTTACAAAATAAAATGCATTATTATTCCCATACCATTACTACAGAGAATCAGACAAATTATGCTACACTCTGCCTATTGGCTTGTTAGTTTATTCAAGCCTGTCTGAAAATATAACACTAAGACAAAAAAAGCTCTTTACCTGACTCTCTTTTCAAAGATGTCTAGAAATGCACACATGTTGTGCTCTTGTAGGAAGCAACCACTCCCCCATTGTTGACTAGAAATTACCTATAACTGGGCTAATAACACAATAACTAGCAAAGGATATGAACAAAATGTGCACACGTGGCTACATGCAGCTCTTGCTTTGAACTCAAAACAAGCACATCTACTCACGACCAGAGCTGTAAACACAGTCCAGTTCAAAGTAAATGGCACAGATCCATATGTGGCAATAGTCTATTTGCATACAGGCCTACTGCAGCTCTGATTGGTTATACCCACATCTGTGTAGAGTACGGGCTGAGTCATGTGCAATAGAATCCTACTCCCATGCATTCTGCCTACAACAAAATCTCTTGAGTAGTTTGTTTTGTTTCAGTATGTTGCATTGAAAGTGGCTAATATTGCGTTGATTCGATCACAATTGCCACAGTAAAGGAAAAATGTTGGAAGTGTTAACTAACATGAAAAACTTGTTGAGTGTAGTTCAATCTTGTGCTTCTCTCTGAGGGCTGATATTTCTTCTGAGATCTGCATGAGGCAGTCTCTGGCTACTGCGCGATCAAACACGCGCTCGCTCAGAGGGAACATTGCTTGTGACTACAATCTTGTTGGCTGCATTTGCAGTTCGTTTTGGTTGTGTTTTGGATTATGTTGTGTCCAATAGAAATATATGTAAATAATGTATTGTGTCATTTTGGAGTCCATTTTATAGTAAATAAAAATATAACTTGTTTCTGAACACAATCATGAATGAATCATGAATAATAAAGAGCAAGAAAGTTAAAGAGACACAACAATCATACCCCTGAAACATGCTAATGTCTCACCATTACCAATAACAGGGGAGTTTAGCATTTTTTGGTGGGTATGATATTTATGTTTATGTTAATCAATTGTCAATGAATTAATTGTGCTCTTATTTAATACTTTGGCAATATGGGATCACTCACATCATGCTAATTAAACTATCACTACTGAAGGAACTTTACAAGAGTGAGTTAGAGAAAGAGAGATGGCGCAGACTGAGAAGGCTGACATCTTACAGAAAGTACATACTATTGTCACATATGACCGCTAAGCACTTGTGGAAGTCAGATCGACAGTTACTAACCTCGATTTCGACTACAAATCCGACATCAACTCTTACCCAGCTTTTCTCTTGTTCACACCGGACACTATTATTTTGTTTCATGGGCTATAAAGAAACGCTGCAGGCGTAGACATGTTAGTCGGGCTGGCGTCTTCTTAAGACTGAGATGAAGAGAAAATCGACTGGCACTCCCCTTCGTTTCATTGGCAAATATCCAGTCAATCAGGAATAAAATGGATGAGCTTCGTTCGAGAGTCTCCTTTCAGAGAGACTTGAAAAGCTGCAATATTATATGCCTTGCAGAAACTTGGCTGACTCAATCTATGAACATGGAACTCAGTGGTTTCTCCATGCAATGGCACGATCGGATGTAGGCAGCCTCGGGAAAGTCCAAAGGGGGAGGAGTGTGCCTCTCCATTAACAACTGGTGCGCTGCTTCCAGTGTGAAGTAAATCTCAAGATTTTGCTCACCTAATCTACAATGCTTATGGTAAGCTGCAGACCTTTTTATCTACCAAGCCAACACAACTTTGGCACTCAACAAACTGTATGGGGTGTATGGGGGATTTATTATTCTCCTAATTGATGGGATGACTAACTTAGAAAGAATGCATTCTGGACTGTGCTGATGTAGGTTGTGTCACCTGGCAAGCTGTGATTGATGTGAAGAGCTGTTTTAGGGGGTAAAATGAGATAAGGATTTGTGTCTCCAAATACTAGACTATACTGGTTCTTTGTGATCTGTGAACCTTCCTTGGACGTAGAAATGGTGTCTAGGGGAGCTGGCACTTCTCATTATGACAGGTTGTTATGATAAACGTATGCCTGGAAACAGGGATGCGCTAAGAGGCGGGGAACAGCCAGTGCGCCAACGGATTGGCTGAGTAAGTCTAAACCACGCTCAAGCGTCTACTCTGATTGGCCAGCAGAGAGGTGGGAAACTCTCTCTCTGTAAGATTATTTGAGGAAGAATCTAAAACAATAGATTTAGTTCTCTGAAGTGCCCTGCGAGGTATTTCAAGGAGCCCGTATATACGAAACATCATATTTACCATTGAAGGTTTTTGCATTAATTAAAATAACTAGTATATCTTAGAAGTCGTGTTGACCTCTTTTGTTCCTAATGCCAGATTTGAATTGACGCAACTTTGACAGGTGATAAACAAACAATAAACCGCACACCCAGAGGCAGCGTTTCTAGTGGGCATAGACTTTAACGCGGAGAGACTTACAGTACAACCGTTCTACCTCACTTCTACCAACACGTCTCTGCACATGTCGAGAGACAAATTTGAGGTGACAGAGAGTGACATTCAATACCGCCTTACACACTCTTGCCTGCATCTAGCTGATATAGGGTGTAATCATTAGTAGTCCAACAGTTGCAAACTAGAGTTTCTATTGGACAAATTCATGTATGTTTATCCCTGTTTTGTTCCATTTGCTTCCGTTTATGAAACCATTTTCAACAGAATCGGCGGAATGAATACACCCCTGAAACACGTAAACAGAGTTCACTTTCATAACAGACACGTTGTATTCCTTCTCTTCCCTTCGCTTGTGGAATTCAATGCACAACACATCAGCTGTATGTGACCAGGCGAAGAAACCTTTCCAAGCCAAACCGGTAAACCCAGCCTACATTGTTGTCCCCATAAGTAACGTCATAGTCAGCATAGCTAATAGAACTAACACATTAGTAAACACGCTACAATCATGCAGTAACATTAGTGTACAGTCAGTAAGCAGTTACACCGGCGGACCCCAGTGGCAATAAATTAGTAATACCAAAAGCTTATCTTGACTTGGAAGAGTTCCAGTGTTGTGTTGGAAAGTCATAGCCACCTAGCTAACATAGCATCCCTCTGTTTGAGCAGGGTGTTTCAGTATGCTAAACTAGCAAGCTGCATTTCCTAGCTAAGTAAGTGAAAGTGAAAAAGAAATGATGAAATCTCTCTCTCGCTATTTCTCTCGTTTCTCCTTCATTTTGGAAGAAATTATTTTGTTCAAAACTTTTCAACTATTCTCTTTCTCTCTCTTTGAGTCAACTACTCACCACATTTTATATACTGCAGTGCTCGCTAGCTGTAGTTTATGCTTTTAGTACTAGATTAATTCTCTGATCCTTTGATTGGATGAACAACATGTTAGTTCATGCTGCAGGAGCTTTGATAGGCTGGAGGACGTCCTTCGGAATTTGTCATAATAACTGTGTAACTCTACGGAAGGGGGTGAGAACTATGAGCCTCCTAGGTTTTGTCAATGTACCCAGTGGAGGACGGAAGCTAGCTGTCCTCCGGCTTCACCATGGTGCTACCCTACATAGTGCTGTTGAGGCTACTGTAGACCTTTGCAAAATACTGTGTTTTAATCAGTTATTTGGTGATGTGATTATATTTAGCATATTTTTATGTAAAAATGATCACTTTTTTAATGTTTTACCATTTTAATTTTCATGAAATTCACTGAGGAGGATGGCCCTCCCCTTCTTCCTCTGAAGAGCCTCCACTGGTATTGACTGCAGCTGAAATGCTTCCTGAGGAGACTATAGATGGCATCTGGGTTAGCTAGAATGCCACTATTCCTGATTCCGATTGAGACTACATCTTCTGCTCTTCCCTTGAGATGGATGAGAATCTCTCAGGCCTGTTCCTCTATTTTCATGTGTCCCTTTTTAATAAAGTTTATCATGGCCTCTTCCCATTCATCAAATGTAATTGTGTCTTATCTCTCCCCTCTAAAGGAAGGTGGTTCTTTGACTTTTCTTTGGGCAACTACTTGGACTTGGGAGAAGTCTAGAACTTGGCTAACTGTAGGGTCAGGTCTGTGTCTTGGTTCACTTTGGCTAGTGGCTGTAGCTCCTGTTGGGCTACTAGAACTGAAGTGCATGATAATGCTATCAGCTAGCTGCTGTCCTATCTGTTGGACTATGATACTCATCTGGCCTATTAGCACTGCATCGTCATTGGGGTTAGGAGTGGAGGTGCTAACAACCTGGGGCCTAGGTGAGTTGACTGCATGATGACAATGAGAAGCTGCATTGTCCCCACTGACTAAAGGAACTTCCCCTGCAATTTCACTACCATTGACATCACCACACACACTAGGACTACCAGTTGGGAAAGGAATAGATAACCCCAACACACCCCTTCCCCTACCAACATTGACAGGTGTTAGCAAATCTGAAAAACAAATATGGTTGAAACTCATTGTAGTAGCTCAAAATGAAAGTTGATAAAAAAAATATTTTGTAGCAAAATTTGAAATTGTGTTTTTTACATTGGATAAAAGTAGAGACTCAGAGCTAGAAAATTGTGTATCATACACTACAGTTGAGGAAAAATTAGAAATTAATTCTGCGTTGAAAATTGGTAAACTTGTAACCTAACTTATGAGAAAATTGCCTTTGAATGTTTTGTACACCTTATGGAGACCTCTTCTTTGTCTACACCCATTCAGCATCGTTCAGCTTTAGCCCCACCCATCTCTTTAAGGTATGATCCAAGCGTCCTGTCCTAACAACAACAGTCAAGCTAACTGGCTAGCTTGCTAGCTACTTCCAGACACAAATGAGAGAACAGCTCACTCTGACCATTTTACTCGCCCTAGTAGAGCTGGTTAGGATGTTTTTATGTTTTCCAGAGCGTTGGTGACTGCAACTGTGCTGCTGGCAACAATTTACGCTTTTTTGCAAATGTCTACTGACACCGGCCATATTCCATGGGTGTTGAGCGTTCGTAATTTCGTCAGTTATTATGCGCTCTGGCACACTCAGACGAGAGTTCTCTGAAATCGGAGTAGATAGCCAGAGCGAATTTAAAAGCTACATCTATCAACCTTGCCACCAGAGGTCTCTTCACAGTCCCCAAGTCCAGAACAGACTATGGGAGGCACACAGGACTACATAGAGCAATGACTACATGGAACTCTATTCCACATCAGGTAACTGATGCAAGCAGTAGAATCAAATTTAAAACATTTCTAAAAATACACCTTATGGAACAGCGGGATTGTGAAGCAACACAAACATAGGCACAGACACATGCATACACACACATGATAACATACGTTCTATACACACACGTACACATGGATTTTGTGTTGGAGATATGTGATAGTGGATTATGGGCCTGAGGGGGCACACTTTATGTTGTAAATTCTGTAATGAATGTATTGTAATGTTTTAAAAATTAATTTTGTTGGACCCCAGGAAGAGCTAATGGGTACAAATATCTACCTCAAATACCTTGTAACCCTGCACACTGATCTGGAACTGGTACTCCTTGTATATAGCTTTATTCTTGGGTATTTTATTCCTCGTCAAACATTAAAGGAACAGTTGTCTCCATGTCTCGTCCGTACCTGGTAGGAGTACTCGGGTGGGGGTCCCGCGGAGTTCATCCCATTGGCTGGGGGAGGAGGGTAGGCATAGGCCTCATTGGCCATATATTTTCCAGAGAATCTACCAATTTTCCTTCCTGAGGAAATTGCAATAAATTCTCGGGCTTCCCGGTATTCCCGTTCAAACTGAAAGTGCTATTTAAAAGCATATAATACCATTAAATAAAATCTGACATGATTATACCACTCTAAATGGAGAAATATGCACAATCTAAAGTGTTCTTTATGTATTTGTTGCAATTTAATCAACAATGTTCCCTCAAAGTCACCACACCATTTCATTGATGTAGCCTAGTTTTAACAGGCCTATGAAGCACTGATGGCCGACGGGTCAAATATGAGGTTAATACAGTACAAATTAATATTTTTAGCCTACCTTTGAAAGATGCATTTTGGTCCTTTTCTCTCCCCTTGCACCTGGCTATTGAGGGAATTTGGGAAGGTTGTGGCTGTTTATACTTCACTTATTGTTATGATTTTGTCAGAGGAAACTAATCGGAATCTCCAATAATCAAACAGTTAAGCGGAGATTCAACAATGGATAGCGCCGCAGTTGATCAATTGCCCGTGAATCTAAACCCGCATTTAATATGCCATTCTAAGGTAGGCTATATTTTACATAAAATCTTATGAGGCCTACTTACTGCATCTGTTTTCTAGCAATAAAGTAAATGATCATCTCTGAAGTCACAGCATAAATGAAACGTGAGACTTTGGACTACACAAACAGACTATATATTCAAAGTAAATGAACTGCCATTATTACTTTTATTCAATACAAAATACAGTTCTCGCATTATTTTTCAACAGGAAAAACACTTGGTCAGAAACTAAGTAATTGACACTGACTGATTCCATGTAGCAAACAAAATCATTTGCATAGGCCATACCCGTTTTAACGTGTTGCTTCAAAACAGGCTCAATTCAGGTCGGATTTGCAGTCGGCCTCGTTGGCATAAATGAGTAAAGCTTTGCCACAGACCTTTTGTATTAAAGCAGGTAGGCCTACCGGTAGCTCAAAAGTTGGAGTCAATTTTGTTACTGTATTTCAAGGTTGCGTGTACATGCACTTTGAATTCATGGCGACTAAAAACGGTAGGCTACGACGCACAAACCCTAGGCGCTACAAGCAACTCTGGGAGAGCTAGGACCAGATCGCAGCCTGCCAGCTAAGACAGGTTAACATTGCCTTTAACCTAAAAGTTTGGATTTTTACTGGCATATGCAGACCAACCCCCAAAACGATTGGCTAATGATATGAGAGCTGGTGTTACATGTAAGAATTCACGAGTAGGAAACCAATTGTCCGTAGACTCAAGACTAGTAGACACTCAGCAGAGTAATTTAAATGCAATTTGACAACATTCAGCACTGACACCATTAACCCCAATTCTAGCAACATCCTCATTTACAGACGTGATATGCACCAACCCCAAGCGCTCAGTTCTACAAACTACATCAGGTTAAATTGACCTAGAACCCATTACATCATTTGATGCTACTAGCATAAGCAAATGTAGCTTAAGAAAGTCCAATGGTAATTTAAACACAAATTGGTCGAAGTAGTAATATATTGCTGATGCCAAAGCATGTTTATAATGCAATAAAACTGTTTTGCCATCACCCCAGTTACTAAAGTCAGGTCATTGAACCTCCAAAACAAAACTAAGGACACAAGTATTAAAGTTACTGTTTAATTGAGGCAAAACACACAAACGCAGTTACACACAACCTGGACTAGAGTACCCATGTACGTCCCACTTCAGATATCCAGGTTTGTGGTCAACGGGGTCTCAGATGCAGAGGTGAACTGTTCCTCAATGGCATGGTCAGTAACAGAAGGCGCTTGGTCTACAGACTCGTCCCCACTTGTGCAAGAGTATAAATTACCCACAATCAGTAGTTCTCGTGGCTTCAGTAGCCAGTTGTGGCGTCGTCGGACGTGCCGGTTGTGGCTTCTGAAGCGGCGTCGTCGGACGTGCCAGTTGTGGCTTCTGAAGCGGCGTCGTCGGACGTGCCAGTTGTGGCTTCTGAAGCGGCGTCGTCGGACGTGCCAGTTGTGGCTTCTGAAGCGGCGTCGTCGGACGTGCCAGTTGTGGCTTCTGAAGCGGCGTCGTCGGACGTGCCAGTTGTGGCTTCTGAAGCGGCGTCGTCGGACGTGCCAGTTGTGGCTTCTGAAGCGGCGTCGTCGGACGTGCCAGTTGTGGCTTCTGAAGCGGCGTCGTCGGACGTGCCAGTTGTGGCTTCTGAAGCGGCGTCGTCGGACGTGCCAGTTGTGGCTTCTGAAGCGGCGTCGTCGGACGTGCCAGTTGTGGCTTCTGAAGCGGCGTCGTCGGACGTGCCAGTTGTGGCTTCTGAAGCGGCGTCGTCGGACGTGCCAGTTGTGGCTTCTGAAGCGGCGTCGTCGGACGTGCCAGTTGTGGCTTCTGAAGCGGCGTCGTCGGACGTGCCAGTTGTGGCTTCTGAAGCGGCGTCGTCGGACGTGCCAGTTGTGGCTTCTGAAGCGGTTGTGGCAGTAGGAGAGTTTCCATAGTCATCAGACCAGCGTCTCATCTTCTCAGCAGAGGCCAGGTCATCGTTTGCCAGAGAGCTACCATAGTTTGGAGAGTCTTGGGATGCTACTTCATTTGTCTCCAAATACTCTAGAGAAAAAGAGAAGAGGAACAGTTGGGTGTTCTACACGGTCTAGGCCAAATTGCCATTTGAATGTTCAGCAACATTGCACCCCACTGAACCCGACGTAGTTCTAAACGAACGTTGCAGGCCTAACATTTTCTGGCTTCTTTAGCATCAGACACTATGGATCGGAGCATGTGCAATGGAGACGTCATTTGATGACAGCTCTGAAAAACGTAGGTTCAGGTACACAAGCAAATTTTCAAAATCAACAGCAAAGGGTTTGATAACTTCTGGTTTAAAAAAAGATTCTAAACATTTGTTATTTAGACTGGGTTACTCTACGGTGTTGAATTAGTTTAAAACACAGCAGCAAAGAACATTGCTAGAAGGGATGGGATAACATAGGGGAAGAAACGCTTACCTCCAAGTCTCCTCTGCAGAGAGACTTGATCTTGTTTCTGGGACTTGCCAACAGGGGAACAAGAAACTGAGGAGAAAGAGTTGACAGAAGTTGAGTTGACACAAAATAGCTACATATATTTAATAGCAGTGAACAAAAAAGATGACCAACGTGGAAGAAACAGACAGTCAAATTTGAATCTCCAACTTACAAAGTTCAACATGTTTCCCAAACAAAACCCTTCAATCCAAATAAAACATTAGTGAACCAACCTTTGAAGACCCCCACAGTCAGCACAAAGAGCAGAAATTCTCTCACACCTCCCATGATTATGAGAATAGTCTTTATTATCAACAAGTAATGTCATCCCGTGGCCTGTATGAGGCTTATATAGGCCACTAATGACCGTTTACCAGACAAACATGACTTAACGATCAATTAACATGCTTGATTGAGTTGAAACATTCAGATAGAAATAGACCATGTAGAACAGATGTTTCTTTGGAGGGCAGGCAATCTTTTCTACTCTATATATTGCATTTATATCTGCTATGTTTTACCCTTCTGGTCTCAGATCAGCAGTAGAAAGAAGTAGGCCTAATTATTTTAGGTATAATCTTCAAAGATTTTCGGGGGAAATAAACACTGTACCCAAATCCACTTTTTATTATGATCCTGGGAAATGGGTAGGCCTCCACCATATGGTCCTTCACAGTTTTACACCTGTGTTATATTCCTTTATTTACATAGATCACATACATAAACATATATGTTAGCTGTTAGTAGCTTTGGGATCAAATTTTCATATTGTATTGTTACTAACCATATATCATATTTTCCTCATTTGCTCTGTAGGAGACTTGGCTGGTGGAGATTCGTCATATGAAGGACATTCAAGTGGATGTGACCCCTAACCTGCAGGACAGGCTCAGCGGGGTGACAGACATCCTGTAACGGATCTCCAAGCTAGTGTCTGAGGACCTGGAGAAGGCTGTGTCTACAGCTGTGGGGCAGGACAAGCAAGGTAACCTAACCTCACCTAACCTCACTGTATGAAGGATTTTATTTTTATGTATAGTCATCTCCAATCTGTTAAAATATATGTCTCTGTATTTCTCGCCCAATCTCTCTCCTCTTCCCCATCCCCTTCACTAGGTTCTCCCCAGGATAAGCACACCATCCTGGCTGTGGTCCCCAGTCCTGCTGCTCCATGACACCTAGCCAGAAAGCAGGGCCTCAGTGAATGTATGTGGTTGTTCCTTACTTTAACATAAAACTCTCATAGATATTAACACAGTAACTGTAAATAATAACAACTATTCTGGGCTATATAATTAGTAACCTGAATGATCTATCACCTATCCGTTGTTTTAGAGCTAATTTAGACTAATAAGCTGTACACCTAAATGTCTTCTCCCCTGCTCCCTTCCCCCTCCTCCTCCTCCTCAGACCGCTGTACCCTGACCTTTGACCCTCGCACGGTCAACGGTCACCTGCTCCTCTCCAGGGAGAACCTACGGGTGCCTCTTCCCACCATAATCTTTGACCCCTACATCTCTCCCCCAGGTGACCTACGAGGGCATCCCCAGGAAGGAAAAGGGGAAACAGTGTATGGTGGGAATGAACGATCTTCCCTGGAGCCTCCAGCTGGATGAGTGCCAGTTGAGCGCCTGGCACAATGGGTGCCGGGAAACGATGGCTGGCCACTCCCACCACTCCCACGCGGCTGCATGCCTTCCACTGTGCCTTCACTCAGGAGCTGTTCCCTGCCTGTTGGATAGGGGCGTCAGCATCACCCTCTGCTTGCCACGATGACAACACGAAAGGGAATGACCGTGACCTAACAATCTCATATGGGATTAGTCTCCATAACCATAGACTTCGATAGACATCGCATCATTGTATCTGTCCCATTATGGTGTCTGCAAGAGCACAGGCAGCGCCATTGAGGCCATCTCCATTTTGAAGTAGTCCATTGTCATTTTCTTCTTCTACTGCTTCTATGAGTTGGCAAACAAACTGAAAGGGTGCACACTGCCACCTAGAGTGTGTTTGAACAGGTATAAAGCCAAGGTTGGCGATTTACTGCCACCTGCAGTTATGGCATTTTTTTACATTTACATTTACATTTTTACATTTTAGTCATTTAGCAGACGCTCTTATCCAGAGCGACTTACAGGAGCAATTAGGGTTAAGTGCCTTGCTCAAGGGCACATTTACGTCATTTAGCAGACGCTCTTATCCAGAGCGACTACAAATTGGTGCATTCACCCTATAGCCAGTGGGATAACCACTTTACAATTATACAATTTTTTATTTATTTTTTTTTTTTTTTTGGGGGGGGGGGTGGGGGGGTAGAAGGATTACTTTATCCTATCCCAGGTGTTCCTTAAAGAGGTGGGGTTTCAAATGTCTCCGGAAGGTGGTGAGTGACTCCGCTGTCCTGGCGTCGTGAGGAAGCTTGTTCCACCATTGGGGTGCCAGAGCAGCGAACAGCTTTGACTGGGCTGAGCGGGAACTATGCTTCCGCAGAGGAAGGGGAGCCAGCAGGCCAGAGGTGGATGAACGCAATGCCCTCGCCTGGGTGTAGGGACTGATCAGAGCCTGAAGGTACGGAGGTGCCGTTCCCCTCACTGCTCCATAGGCAAGCACCATGGTCTTGTAACGGATGCGAGCTTCAACTGGAAGCCAGTGGAGTGTGCAGAGGAGGGGGGTGACGTGAGAGAACTTGGGAAGGTTGAACACCAGACGGGCTGCGGCATTCTGGATGAGTTGTAGGGGTTTAATGGCACAGGCAGGGAGCCCAGCCAACAGCGAGTTGCAGTAATCCAGACGGGAGATGACAAGTGCCTGGATTAGGACCTGTGCCGCTTCCTGTGTAAGGCAGGGTCGTACTCTCCGAATGTTGTAGAGCATGAACCTGCAGGATCGGGTCACCGCCTTGATGTTAGCGGAGAACGACAGGGTGTTGTCCAGGGTCACGCCAAGGCTCTTCGCACTCTGGGAGGAGGACACAACGGAGTTGTCAACCGTGATGGCGAGATCATGGAACGGGCAGTCCTTCCCCGGGAGGAAGAGCAGCTCCGTCTTGCCAGGGTTCAGCTTGAGGTGGTGATCCGTCATCCATACTGATATGTCGGCCAGACATGCAGAGATGCGATTCGCCACCTGGTTATCAGAAGGGGGAAAGGAGAAGATTAGTTGTGTATCGTCAGCATAGCAATGATAGGAGAGGCCATGTGAGGCTATGACAGAGCCAAGTGACTTGGTGTATAGGGAGAAAAGGAGAGGGCCTAGAACTGAGCCCTGGGGGACACCAGTGGTGAGAGCACGTGGTGCGGAGACAGCTTCTCGCCACGCCACTTGGTAGGAGCGACCGGTCAGGTAGGACGCAATCCAGGAGTGAGCCGCGCCGGAGATGCCCAGCTCGGAGAGGGTGGAGAGGAGGATCTGATGGTTCACTGTATCAAAGGCAGCAGACAGGTCTAGAAGGACAAGAGCAGAGGAGAGAGAGTTAGCTTTAGCAGTGCGGAGAGCCTCCGTGACACAGAGAAGAGCAGTCTCAGTTGAATGACCAGTCCTGAAACCTGACTGGTTTGGATCAAGAAGGTCATTCTGAGAGAGATAGCAAGAGAGTTGGCTAAAGACGGCACGCTCAATAGTTTTGGAAAGAAAAGAAAGAAGGGATACTGGTCTGTAGTTGTTGACATCAGTGGGATCGAGTGTTGGTTTTTGAGAAGGGGTGCAACTCTCGCTCTCTTATTGACGGAAGGGACATGGCCAGCGGTCAAGGATGAGTTGATCAGCGAGGTGAGGTAGGGGAGAAGGTCACCGGAGATGGTCTGGAGAAGAGAGGAGGGGATGGGGTCAAGCGGGCAGGTTGTTGGGCGGCCTGCAGTCACTAGTCGCAAGATTTTATCTGGAGAGAGAGGGGAGAAAGAAGTCAAAGCATAGGGTAGGGCAGTGTGAGCAGGACCAGCAGTGTCATTAGACTTAACAAACGAGGATCGGATGTCGTCAACCTTCTTTTCAAAGTGGTTGACAAAGTCATCCACAGAGAGGGAGGAGGGGGGGGGGGGGGGGGGAGATTCAGCAGTGAGGAGAATGTGGCAAAGAGCTTCCTAGGGTTAGAGGCAGATGCTTGAAATTTAGAGTGGTAGAAAGTGGCCTTAGCAGCAGAAACAGATGAAGAAAATGTAGAGAGGAGGGAGTGAAAAGATGCCAGGTCGGCAGGGAGTTTAGTTTTCTTCCATTTCCGCTCAGCTGCCCGGAGCTCTGTTCTGTGAGCTCGCAATGAGTCATCAAGCCACAGAGCTGGAGGGGAGGACCGAGCCGGCCGGGAGGATAGGGGACACAGGGAGTCAAAGGATGCAGAAAGGGAGGAGAGGAGGGTTGAGGAGGCAGAATCAGGAGATTGGAGGGAGAACGATTGAGCAGAGGGAAGAGATGATAGGATGGAAGAGGAGAGAGTAGTGGGAGAGAGAGAGCGAAGGTTGCGGCGGCGCGTTACCATCTGTGTAGGGGCAGAGTGAGTAGTGTTGGAGGAGAGCGAGAGAGAAAAGGATACAAAGTAGTGGTCGGAGACATGGAGGGGAGTTGCAGTGAGATTAGTAGGAGAGCAACATCTAGTAAAGATGAAGTCAAGCGTATTGCCTGCCTTGTGAGTGGGGGGGGGGATGGTGAGAGGGTGAGGTCAAAAGAGGAGAGGAGTGGAAAGAAGGAGGCAGAGAGAAATGAGTCAAATGTAGACGTGGGGAGGTTGAAATCCCCCAAAACTGTGAAGGGTGAGCCATCCTCAGGAAAGGAACTTATCAAGGCGTCAAGCTCATTGATGAACTCTCCAAGGGAACCTGGAGGGCGATTGATGACAAGGATATTAAGCTTAAATGGGCTAGTGACTGTGACAGCGTGGAATTCAAATGAGGAGATAGACAGATGGGTTAGGGGAAAAATTGAGAATGACCACTTGGGAGAGATGAGGATTCCTGTGCCACCACCCCTCTGACCAGATGCTCTCGGGGTATGCGAGAACACATGGTCAGACGAGGAGAGAGCAGTAGGAGTAGCAGTGTTTTCAGTGGTAATCCATGTTTCCGTCAGCGCCAGGAAGTCGAGGGACTGGAGGGTAGCATAGGCTGGGATGAAGTCAGCCTTGTTGGCGGCAGAACGGCAGTTCCAGAGGCTGCCTGAGACCTGGAACTCCAGGTGTGTGGTGCGTGCAGAGACCACCAGGTTAGAGAGGCAGCAGCCACGCGGTGTGAGGCGTTTGTGTAGCCTGTGCGGAGAGGAGAGAACAGGGATAGGCAGAGGCATAGTTGACAGGCTGCAGCAGATGGCTACAATAATGCAGAGGAGATCGGAATGAAATGAACTAAACATCAGGGAAAGGAGAGAGCAGGCCTCCCTCACCAAAAAAAATAAAATATATATAACTCTCCCAACTTCCACCTCAGAAACTATAATTGTTTCACTGAACCACCCGAGTAAAACTCTCCCAACTTCCACTTTAGAAATTAGAATTGTTGTAAACTACAGCAGACTGTTATCAGTAGCTGTAATTAAGTACAGCAGCTACCAACCACCTAACGTTAATGCCTCGGATGAGGTTAGAAAAACAGCTGAATGGTAGCAGCTAGCTGGCTCAATCACAGGTACTCTTAAGCATGAAATAACATTGGAAACAATTAACCACAGTTGCAAAAAGTTACCAGTATAATTCATTGGCTGATCCCCCGTGGTGACCTGGATGGAATTCTGTGATCATTCCTTAACCTATAGGAAGTCCCACCCCATCCCCCCTTTTGCCCTCAGAAAAGCCTACATTTGTCGGGGCATGGACTCTACAGGGATACTGGCCCATGTTAACTCCAATGCTTTCCACAGTTGTGTCAAGTTGGCTGGGTGTCCTTTGGGTGGTGGACAATTATTGATACACACGGGAAACCCCAGCAGTGTTACAGTTCTTGACACAAACCAGTGTGCCTGCCACCTAATAACATACCCCGTTCATAGGCACTTAAATGTTTTGTCTTGCCCATTCACTCTCTGAATGGCACACATACACATACACAATCCATGTCTCAATTGTCTCAAGGCTTAACACTCCTTCTTTAACCTGTCTCCTCCCCTTCATCTACACTGATTGAAGTGGATTTAACAAGTGACATCAATAAGGGATCATAGCTTTCACCTGGATTCACCTGGTCAGTCTATGTCATGGAAAGAGTTCTTCATGTTTTGTATACTCAGTGTATATAAAGATGATATCTCTATCATTCTCTATGGGCTAGGTAGAGCAAGAACCATATTGTCTATACTTGTGTCACTAACCTTGGTCTAGGGGAGTAATTACATATATAGAGGGAAGCGAGCTAGTTATTTCGATTGAATCCCAGCCCCTGTTCCAGTTGGATACTAGGACACTGATGCCTGGATGGGTGAAAGCAATATGGCCTTCCATTATGCTCCGTGGAGTTGCCTCCATATTCCCTTCAACTATCCAGACTTCTAAGATCAGTTAGTTTGGGAAAGTACTAGGATGTATGTAGGAAAGTAAGTCATTTAGGCGTATTACGGAACTATCCTGTGTATGTGAGACATTTCCTTCTCCGACTGTAGTCTGCAACATCCATTTTTCCCATAGTGAGATAATTTAGCCAAGTCAGCATTTTAGAAACAAAATCCTTAACCTGGTGAGACCCCAGGTTGCGAAAATGCAACAGGCCCTCAAACTCATGTCAAACACTACATAGTTTATCTCCTTAGACCCGTATGTACACTGAACAAAAATTTAAACGCAACATGTAAAGTGTTGGTCAAGGATTATTTATTTTTTTATTCCTTGATGTGATGTGGTGGGTGAGTGAGTGTGTTCTAGAATGTTCAGAAGAGTGACATTCAGGACATGACATAATAGGCCAACTGCTCTATACACACACACACACACACACACACACACACAGGCAGTAGCAGTAGTAGCATATAGCCAAGATAATCTTTCCACTGAACAAAAACATATTGTAAACGCAACATGCAAACATTTAAAAGATTTTACTGAGTTACAGTTCATATAAGGAAATCAGTCAATTTAAATACATAAATTAGGCCCTAATCTAATCTGTGGCGTTGTGTTGTGTGACAAAACTGCACATTTTAGAGTGGTATTTTATTGTCCCCAGCACAAGGTGCACCTCTGTATTGATCATGCTGTTTAATCAGCTTCTTGATATGCCACACCTGTCTGTCACGGTTTCGGCCGAGGCTGCTCCTCCTCCTTGTTCGGGCAGGCTTCGGCGGTCGTCGTCCCCGGAGTACTAGCTGCCACCGTTCGATGTTTCATGTTTGTTTGGTTTTGTCTGTTTGTACACCTGTCCCTTGTTAGTGTTTGATTTTGTTTCCTATTTAGTTATCGTGTGTTGGGTCAGGTGTTATGTGTGATTGTTTTTTGTCAAGCTGTTGCTCTCTGGATTTACTCTCGTGTTTTGTTGTGTTTCGAGAGTCCGCACTGTGTGCGCTATCGTTGTTTTACGCACTGTGTTTATTTGTGCGTAATTTGTATTTTGCCTCCCGGTTGGGTTGGCTGTTCGCCTGTTTGGTGCTGCTTTCGTTGACTAAAGTCTGTTCACGAACGCCCGTGTTTCCTGCGCTTGATTTCCACACCGCATCTACACTCAGCTACTGACAGAATCACACATCTACCCATGGAATCAGCAGGAGCAACCGCGCCAACGGACATCATGGAGGACCGATTTCGTGGGCAGGAGGACAGGATCAACCAGATCGGTCACGCCCTGGATCGGGTGATGAACACTCTCCACCGATGGGAAAGCAGCGGGGTACCCACGCCCCCACCTACCGGACCATCCCCATCGGTCAGTCCTCCTGTCCCCCTTCCGGAACCCAGCGGGATTCGGCTCTCGCTCCCGAGGGCGTACGACGGCTCCGCTGCCGGGTGTCAAGGGTTCCTGCTGCAAGTGGAGCTCTACCTCGCCACCGTACACCCGGCGCCCTCGGGACACGAGAGCGTCTCCGCCCTCATCTCCTGTCTCACCGGCAAGGCGTTGGAGTGGGCCAACGCCGAATGGAGGAGAATAGACGCCGCTACTATTACCTATGCGGAGTTCTCCCGCCGCTTCCGTGCCGTGTTTGACCATCCACCAGAAGGGAAGGCGGCGGGGGAGCGTCTGTTCTACCTCCGACAGGGGATGAGGAGCGCACAGAATTTTGCTTTGGAGTTCCGGACTCTAGCGGCAGATGCAGGGTGGAATGAGCGGGCCCTCATAGACCCCTTCCGCTGCAGCCTCCGGGAGGACGTCCAGAGAGAGTTGGCGTGCAGGGATACCACGTTGTCGTTTGACCAACTGGTCGACATGGCCATTCGGCTGGACACCCTGGTCGCCACCCGTGGACGTCCCGGGTGGGGGTTGCCCATTCCACCTTCCGGCACCTCCGAGCCGAGCCTTATGGAGCTCGGAGGTGCTGGTGCTAGAGAACGGAGGAGTAGGAACCCGAGGGGGGCCGTTCCCTGCACCAACTGTGGCCGTGGAGGGCACACCGCGGCTAGGTGTTGGGGAAGGTTCCCCGGTGGAGGTGAAGGCAGGCCACGCATTGGGGAGTCCTCCCAGGTGAGTAGGCGCCCTACTTACCCAGAGCTTTCTGTCGTTCACGTAACCTTGCCTGTTTGTTTCCCACAGGTTGCACCTCGTTCCCAGCATAAGGCGCTAGTAGATTCAGGCGCAGCTGGGAATTTTGTAGATCGCCAGTTCTGTGTAGAGTCAGGGATTCCTCTCCTTCCCATTGATATGCCTTTCCCTGTACATGCCCTAGATAGCCGTCCGTTAGGATCTGGGTTAATTAGGGAGGTCACAGCGCCCCTTAGGATGAAGACGCAGGGGGGTCATGAGGAGACGATTCAGCTCTATCTGATTGACTCTCCTGCGTATCCGGTGGTGCTGGGACTTCCCTGGTTGATTACCCATGATCCTACTATTTCGTGGCGAGAGAAAGCTCTTAAAGGGTGGTCTGTTCAGTGTGAGGGGCTATGTCTGGGTGTTTCCATAGGGGCGACCTCGGTGGAGAGTCCAAATCAAATGCCCGCACTGCATATTCCCCCCGAGTATGAGGATTTGACATTGGTGTTTAGTAAGACAAGGGCGGCGCAGCTGCCGCCTCATAGACGGGGGGATTGTGCGATAGATCTCCAGTTAGGAGCAGCACTCCCGCGGAGCCATGTGTATCCCTTGTCTCAAGAGGAGAGGAAGGCGATGGAAACTTACATCGCCGAGTCTCTGAGACAGGGATACATACGGGCCTCCACTTCACCCGCTTCCTCGAGCTTCTTTTTTGTGAAGAAAAAAGATGGAGGTTTGCACCCGTGTATTGATTACCGCGGTCTCAATCAGATTACGGTGAAGTACAGTTATCCACTTCCTCTGATTGCGACTATGACGGAGTCATTACACGGTGCTCAGTTCTTCACAAAATTGGATCTCAGGAGCGCATATAACTTGGTGCGCATTAGAGAGGGCGATGAATGGAAGACAGCATTTAGCACGACCTCCGGTCATTACGAGTATCTCGTCATGCCATATGGGTTAATGAATGCTCCCTCAGTCTTCCAATCCTTTGTAGATGAGATTTTCCGGGACATGCAGGGGCAGGGAGTAGTCGTGTACATAGACGATATTCTGGTGTACAGTTCTACCCGAGCTGAGCATGTAGCCCTGGTGCGCCGAGTGTTGAGGAGACTGTTGGAGCATGACCTATATGTCAAGGCAGAGAAATGTCTGTTCTTTCAGAAGTCGGTCTCCTTTTTGGGTTATCAGTTGTCTGCGTCAGGGGTGAAGATGGAGGTTGACCGGGTGTCAGCTGTGCGTAATTGGCAAACCCCAACCACTGTGAAAGAGGTGCAACAGTTCTTGGGTTTTGCGAATTATTACCGGAGGTTTATCCGGGGTTTTGGACAGGTGGCAGCTCCCATAACGTCTCTGTTGAAGGGGGGTCCGGTGCGCTTGCGGTGGTCAGCTGAGGCGGACAGGGCTTTTGGGAGACTGAAGGACCTGTTTACCTCGGCGCCGGTGTTGGCGCATCCGGATCCCGCGTTACCATTCCAGGTAGAGGTAGACGCGTCCGAGGCCGGTATTGGGGCCGTCCTCTCACAACGGTCTGGCACACCACTTAAGCTCCGCCCCTGTGCTTTTTATTCTAAGAAGCTCAGTCCGGCGGAGCGGAATTATGACGTAGGGGACAGGGAGCTGTTAGCCGTGGTACACCCTTTCCTCATTTTGACGGACCACCGTAACCTGGAGTACATCCGGGCAGCTAGGAGACTGAATCCTCGCCAGGCCCGCTGGACTATGTTTCTAGCCCGGTTTGTGTTTAAAATCACTTACATCCCTGGGTCCCAGAACGGGAAGGCAGATGCCCTGTCTCGGCGGTATGACACGGAGGAGAGGTCCGTTGAGCCCACTCCCATACTACCAAAGTCTTGTTTGGTGGCACCGGTGGTATGGGAGGTCGATGCAGAGATCGACCGGGCGTTACGCACCGACCCAAGTCCTCCACAGTGTCCAGTGGGTCGGACGTACGTTCCGCTCGAGGTACGCGATCGCCTCATTTATTATCTTAAAGGTCCCCCTCCTCTGGACATCCAGGTATCGGCCGGACAGTTCACTGCCTTAGCACTAAGTACTGGTGGCCAACGTTAGCCAGGGATGTGAGGGTTTATGTCTCCTCCTGTTCGGTGTGTGCACAGTGTAAGGCGCCCAGACATTTGCCCAGGGGTAAGCTACAACCCCTGCCCGTTCCACAACGACCCTGGTCCCACCTCTCGGTGGACTTTGTTACAGACCTTCCCCCCTCACAGGGGAATACTACCATCCTGGTCGTTGTGGATCGGTTCTCGAAGGCCTGTCGTCTCCTTCCCATGCCGGGTCTCCCTACTGCCCTACAGACCGCTGAGGCTCTGTTTACCCATGTCTTCCGGCATTACGGGGTACCCGAGGATATAGTGTCTGATCGAGGCCCCCAGTTCACCTCCAGAGTGTGGAGAGCCTTTATGGAACGGTTGGGGGTTTCGGTGAGCCTTACCTCGGGTTACCACCCGGAGAGTAATGGGCAGGTTGAACGTGTCAACCAGGATTTGGGTAGGTTTCTGAGGTCTTATTGCCAGGGCCGGCCGGAGGAGTGGGCGAGATACGTTCCGTGGGCCGAGATGGCGCAGAACTCTCTCCGCCACTCCTCCACCCAACTAACCCCTTTCCAGTGTGTGTTAGGGTACCAGCCGGTTCTGGCACCTTGGCACGAGAGCCAGATCGAGGCCCCTGCGGTGGATGAGTGGGTGCGGCGCTCGGAGGAGACATGGAACGCTGCCCACGTCCATCTGCAGCGGGCCATCCGTCGGCATAAGACGAGCGCCGATCTCCACCGCAGTGAGGGGCCTGTATACGCACCTGGAGATCGAGTCTGGCTCTCGACCAGAAACCTGCCCCTCCGCCTGCCCTGCCGGAAGCTGGGTCGGCGGTTTGTGGGGCCATTCAAAGTCCTGAGGAGGTTGAACGAGGTGTGTTACAGGTTAGAACTGCCTATTGATTACAGGAATATTAACCCCTCGTTCCATGTGTCTCTCCTCAGGCCGGTGGTAGCTGGTCCACTCCAGGACTATGAGATAGAGGAGATTCCTCCGCCCCCGTTGGACATCGAGGGGGCTCCGGCGTACACTGTGAGGTCCATCCTTGATTCGAGACGCCGGATGGGGGGTCTCCAATATCTCGTGGAGTGGGAGGGGTACGGCCCGGAGGAGCGGTGCTGGGTGCCGAGGAGGGACATATTAGACCTGTCCCTGCTGACCGAGTTCCATCGGGGTCATCCTACGCGCCCTGCTCCGCGTCGTCCTGGTCGTCCCCGAGGCCGGGATCGGCGCACGGCTGGAGCCGCGCGTCAAGGGGGGGGTACTGTCACGGTTTCGGCCGAGGCTGCTCCTCCTCCTTGTTCGGGCAGGCTTCGGCGGTCGTCGTCCCCGGAGTACTAGCTGCCACCGTTCGATGTTTCATGTTTGTTTGGTTTTGTCTGTTTGTACACCTGTCCCTTGTTAGTGTTTGATTTTGTTTCCTATTTAGTTATCGTGTGTTGGGTCAGGTGTTATGTGTGATTGTTCTTTGTCAAGCTGTTGCTCTCTGGATTTACTCTCGTGTTTTGTTGTGTTTCGAGAGTCCGCACTGTGTGCGCTATCGTTGTTTTACGCACTGTGTTTATTTGTGCGTAATTTGTATTTTGCCTCCCGGTTGGGTTGGCTGTTCGCCTGTTTGGTGCTGCTTTCGTTGACTAAAGTCTGTTCACGAACGCCCGTGTTTCCTGCGCTTCATTTCCACACCGCATCTACACTCAACTACTGACACTGTCAGGTGGATGTATTATCTTGGCAAAGGAGAAATGCTCACTAACAGGGATGTGAACACATTTGTGCACTAATTTTAAGATAAATAATATTTTTGTGCGTATGGAACATTTCTGGGATCTTTTGTTTCAGCTCATGAAAAATGGGACCAACACTTTACGTGTTGGGTTCATATTTTTGTTCAGTATATTTAGTTGGACTAGGATCAGGGATTCGCTCCTATACTACCTAGACATTATGGTCCCTATCAACACAAAGTTCAAGTTTCATATTACACCATATTCCCTATATACAAGGGTGACATTTCAGATTTGTACCATAAGTCAAACTGCACCAACTCTTATGTATTTAAAAACTGTTTTTTAAGGTTAATTCAGGCTAGTCTCTTTGCAATAACATTTATTTTTCAACAGAGACCTGGTCATATGATCGACTGCTACCCTCTCATATTTAAGTTGTCACATTAAAAACCTGTACAGACAAATAATAAATAAACAAATAATAGTGTCCAGTACAGGCCGTGAGAAGGAGGGGTGGGAGCTGAGATACAGGCGCTCTTCTTGTCTTCAGCAGGGGAGTAGGGTGGAGGTTTGTCCTGGAGAAGATGTTTTCATACATTCCCCTAATTTATTTGGACAGTGAAGCTAAGACTTTTAATTTGTCTCTATACTCCAGCATTTTGGATCTGAGATCAAGTGTTTCATGTGAGGCGACAGTACAGAATGTCACCTTTTATTTGAGGGTATTTTCATTCATATCTGTTTTAGAAATGAAAGCATTTTATGTATCTAGTCCCCCCATTTGAATGTATCATAATTAATTGGACAAACATCAAGCTTGTGACCAATATTCCCTCTAATCTATTTTAGCACTGAGCAAATTTCAGGTCGGCTGAGCGCAAACTTGAAAGTTTTGAAAATTCTGTGCAACTTCCAACGAGTGTTAACTGTGAACACTGAGGCTGTGCCCGCTTTAACTTACTGTTTTAACAGTGGCCAAGTAGGCTACTATGGCTATTTGATCATAATGTAGGCCTACTGTCAAAAACAATGGAGAAAATGCATCTCATAACATTTAACATGGAAATAGCTGTTCAATCATTCAGCCTACAGAAGCAGCCAATGTGTGGTGTTCAATGTAGGCCTACATTCCATGAGACTTTTGAAAAAAACATGCAGGGCTTGACATTAACCTCTATGAGATCGGTGTCCCGTATACGGGACGGTTGAATTAACGTGCGCTAATGTGATTAGCATGACTGTTGTAAGTATCAGCAAACTTTCCAGGACATAGACATCTATCATATGGGCAGAAAGCTTAAATTCCTGTTAATCTAAATGCACTGTCCAATTTACAGTAGCTATTACAGTGAAAGAATACCATGTTATTGTTTGAGGAGAGTGCACAACAAATGTATCACGGCAACTGGTTTGATCAATTCACCTCTGAAGGTAAATAATGTACTTACATTCAGTAATCTTGCTCTGTTTTGTCATCCTAAGGGTCTCAGAGATAAAATGTAGCATAGTTTTGTTTGATAAAATCAATTTTTATATTCAAATGTAGGAACTGGGTTCTACAGTTTGAACCCCTGCTGTCTCTGGCTCCACACCCACCCCGCCATCTAGATGTGTGAAAGTTAATGTATAAGCTAGATGTCACGATTGTCATACACAGAGGACCAAGGCGCAGCGTGGAATGCGAACATACTTTTAATTTGAATGATCACACGAACAAAACAACAAACGAAACAAAACGTGAAGTCCTTGGTTACAATACAAACCATACGGAACAAGATCCCACAACACACTGTGGAAAACAGGCTGCCTAAGTATGGTTCCCAATCAGAGACAACAAGCAACAGCTGATACAAGTTGCCTCTGATTGAGAACCACACCGGCCAACATAGAAACAAAAGAACTAGATAATAACCCTAGCACACAAAACACATAGAAACCACACACCCTGGCTCAACATAACAGAGTCCCAGAGCCAGGGCGTGACAGTACCCCCCCCCCCCCCCCAAAGGCGCGGACTGCGACCGCGCCAAACATAAACCGAACAGGGGAGGGCCGGGTGGGCATTCCTCCTCGGAGGCGGTTCCGGCTCCGGGCTTGACCCCCACCCTCCAACCAACCCCCCAAAGCGCCCCTGGTCCGGTCTGGCCCTGCTGGCCGGAGCTGGACTGAACACTGGTGGAGCGGATTGCTCTAGCTCCGGAGTGGAGCAGCTGACCGGTGCCGGACCAGGCACCGGTGGAACAGGCACGGGCTGTGCCGGACTGACGACGCGCACCACAGGCTTGGTGCGGGGAGCAGGGACGGGCCGGACCGGGCTGACGACGCGCACCATTGGCTTGGTGCGGGGAGCAGAGACGGGCCGAACCGGGCTGACGAAGCGCACCACTGGCTTGGTGCGGGGAGCAGGAACAGGCCGGACCGGGCTGACGACGCGCACCATTGGCTTGGTGCGGGGAGCAGGGACGGGCCGAACCGGCATGACGAAGCGCACCACTGGCTTGGTGCGGGGAGCAGGAACAGGCCGGACCGGGCTGACGACGCGCACCATTGGCTTGGTGCGGGGAGCAGGGACGGGCCGAACCGGGCTGACGAAGCGCACCACTCGCTTGGTGCGGGGAGCAGGAACAGGCTGGACCGGGCTGACGACGCGCACCACAGGCTTGGTGCGGGGAGCAGGGACGGGCCGAACCGGGCTGACGAAGCGCACCACTGGCTTGGTGCGGGGAGCAGGAACAGGCCGGACCGGGCTGACGACGCGCACCACAGGCTTGGTGCGAGGGGCAGGAACATGCCGGACCGGGCTGGCGACGCGCACCACAGGCTCGGTGCGAGGGACAGGAACAAGCCGGACTGTACTGGGGACACACACCACTGGCCCTACGCGGGGATCAGGAACGGGCCGGACCGGACTGTCATCACACCCCAGTACCTCTCGTCGTGCCTCTACATTCTCCTTCCCCCTGGTGACATGTGACTCCCGTAACCTGGCGGCCTCCTTTGCCAACCCGCTGAACCACTTTATCCCAGGCCTCCTGCTGCCCCGTCGTCCACGGCGTGAGCCCCCCCCCTAAAAAATTTCTGGCCGTCTCTCCTCCCCATGGGCCAGGCCTCCATGGCTCTCGCCAGACTCTCGCTCCTCTGCTCCAAAGTCCAGCTTCTCTCCTCCTCCCGCGGCTTGACCCAGTCGAGGTTGATATCCTTCAGAGTCACCTCTGGCGTTGGCTCCTGGACACGCTGCTTGGTCCAGTTATGGTGGGATCTTCTGTCACGATCGTCATACACAGAGGACAAAGGCGCAGCGTGGAATGCGAACATACTTTTAATTTGAATGATCACACGAACAAAACAACAAACGATACGAAACGTGAAGTCCTTGGTTACAATACAAACCATACGGAACAAGATCCCACAACACACTGTGGAAAACAGGCTGCCTAAGTATGGTTCCCAATTAGAGACAACAAGCAACAGCTGATACACGTTGCCTCTGATTGAGAACCACACCGGCCAACATAGAAACAAAAGAACTAGTTAATAACCCTAGCACACAAAACACATAGAAACCACACACCCTGGCTCAACATAACAGAGTCCCAGAGCCAGGGCGTGACACTAGTGATCCATCATGTATGACATTCCTGGGAGCGTGTAAACTTACATTTTGTATTACCATATCATTTTTGTATGTTCTCTATAGTTATGTACTTGAAAATGCATCAATTGACCAATTCGGCACATTTGGGCAGACTTGATACAAAATAGTCCAGTATTGCACTGCTTCACTGGATCAATCTGAAACTTTGCAAACACACTGCTGTGTGGCCAAAATGGGCAAAACTAAATTCCGCCTAAACTGCAATATTATATTGTGGTCTTTCTCTTGCATTTCAAAAATGATGGAACAAAAAAAGAATAGAAAATGCATGTTTTTTTGTTTGTATTATCTTTTACCAGATCTAATGTGTTAAATTCTCCTACATTAATTTCACATTTCCACAAACTTCAAAGTATTTCCTTTTAAATGGTATCAAGAATATGCGTATCCTTGCTTCAGGTCTTGAGCTACAGGCAGTTAGATGTGGGTGTGTCATTTTAGGAGGAAATTGAAAAAAAGGGTCCGATCCTTAAGAGGTTAACCTGTTTATCCACTTGTCCTTCAGACAAGGAGGTGACTGAACATTTTGTTGTGTTGTTTGATGGAAGATACCACTTTACAAAATAAAATGCATTATTATTCCCATACCATTACTACAGAGAATCAGACAAATTATGCTACACTCTGCCTATTGGCTTGTTAGTTTATTCAAGCCTGTCTGAAAATATAACACTAAGACAAAAAAAGCTCTTTACCTGACTCTCTTTTCAAAGATGTCTAGAAATGCACACATGTTGTGCTCTTGTAGGAAGCAACCACTCCCCCATTGTTGACTAGAAATTACCTATAACTGGGCTAATAACACAATAACTAGCAAAGGATATGAACAAAATGTGCACACGTGGCTACATGCAGCTCTTGCTTTGAACTCAAAACAAGCACATCTACTCACGACCAGAGCTGTAAACACAGTCCAGTTCAAAGTAAATGGCACAGATCCATATGTGGCAATAGTCTATTTGCATACAGGCCTACTGCAGCTCTGATTGGTTATACCCACCTCTGTGTAGAGTACGGGCTGAGTCATGTGCAATAGAATCCTACTCCCATGCATTCTGCCTACAACAAAATCTCTTGAGTAGTTTGTTTTGTTTCAGTATGTTGCATTGAAAGTGGCTAATATTGCGTTGATTCGATCACAATTGCCACAGTAAAGGAAAAATGTTGGAAGTGTTAACTAACATGAAAAACTTGTTGAGTGTAGTTCAATCTTGTGCTTCTCTCTGAGGGCTGATATTTCTTCTGAGATCTGCATGAGGCAGTCTCTGGCTACTGCGCGCTCAAACACGCGCTCGCTCAGAGGGAACATTGCTTGTGACTACAATCTTGTTGGCTGCATTTGCAGTTCGTTTTGGTTGTGTTTTGGATTATGTTGTGTCCAATAGAAATATATGTAAATAATGTATTGTGTCATTTTGGAGTCCATTTTATAGTAAATAAAAATAGAACTTGTTTCTGAACACAATCATGAATGAATCATGAATAATAAAGAGCAAGAAAGTTAAAGAGACACAACAATCATACCCCTGAAACATGCTAATGTCTCACCATTACCAATAACAGGGGAGTTTAGCATTTTTTGGTGGGTATGATATTTATGTTTATGTTAATCAATTGTCAATGAATTAATTGTGCTCTTATTTAATACTTTGGCAATATGGGATCACTCACATCATGCTAATTAAACTATCACTACTGAAGGAACTTTACAAGAGTGAGTTAGAGAAAGAGAGATGGCGCAGACTGAGAAGGCTGACATCTTACAGAAAGTACATACTATTGTCACATATGACCGCTAAGCACTTGTGGAAGTCAGATCGACAGTTACTAACCTCGATTTCGACTACAAATCCGACATCAACTCTTACCCAGCTTTTCTCTTGTTCACACCGGACACTATTATTTTGTTTCATGGGCTATAAAGAAACGCTGCAGGCGTAGACATGTTAGTCGGGCTGGCGTCTTCTTAAGACTGAGATGAAGAGAAAATCGACTGGCACTCCCCTCCGTTTCATTGGCAAATATCCAGTCAATCAGGAATAAAATGGATGAGCTTCGTTCGAGAGACTCCTTTCAGAAAGACTTGAAAAGCTGCAATATTATATGCCTTGCAGAAACTTCATTTTGTGTCAGAGGGTAAGATGAGAAATCATTAATGGTGCTATTGGTGGAAATCTATTTATCATTTCAAGGCATGGAGTAACAATCTGCATTTATGAGTGTAAATTCCACTGCTGATGTGTTGATTGAATGGGTACGATGGAGTATTTGTTTGGTTAATGCTAAATGGAAGATTTGGAGCGTGGTTGGGGGTTGAAAACTCACTTATTCAATAGGGAATGGGTGGAGAGAGAGAGAGTTTTTACGTGTATTAAAAGTTGCATAAGATAGCTTTAGTAGTATTCTAGATAGGTCTATGAAAATATGTTACAAGTACGAATGACATTATTTCCTAAGAAGGAAGATTGTAGGGAAGTTTCCCGCGCCTCCCTTATAATGTAGGAAGGAGCAGGAGAGGGGGAGGAGATGTAAGAGACAGTACATAGTTCAGATGGTAGGAATGTCATTAAGTGTATGCTGATCAACGATAGCAAGTATTTGTTTTATTAATTAGGGCCTAATCAGAGAGAAAAGTTTAAGAAATGGAATAGCAAACTGAAATGGGTTAGCGGGAAAATACAAAATTGTCGGTACATTCTAGAACGATAATTTATTTTGGTTACGGGGATGCAAGTATGCATTGGCTGTTGTACTGGGGGAATAGCGCCAGCCTGTGGTGGGTTATGGATTGGTGAAATTGGGGGGACAGGAACAATAGAAGGGGAGACAGATTTTCCTAGGGGGTTGAACAAATAATTAATAATGGATCATTTGAGATGAGATCACATGTAACAGAGTTAGGGTAATCAATTAAATAATCATTGTATACTCAAGGAATTTTGAGTGGTTTAATGGATTAGTTATGAGGAATTAGATTGATACAAACAATTATTGATGGGTTAAGACTGGGGATATCTGTATCATGTTTTGTGTATACTACCATCTTTAGATTATAACCAGGAGAAAGAGATTAGCTCATCTCAGTTAGGCAGTATTTAGGTAATACAAGTGAGCTACCAAATTAAGTGAGGCCTGGCTATTTGTGGTTGTTGTTTTTCAAATTGGGTTAAAATGGGTTCACAGAGCCAGAGGCTGTACAGAGAAAGGTGGAGCCCCCATGTTGCCCTAGTGAAAGAACATTCATAGGAATGGTTATCACTAGGTAAATGGAGAAAACAGGGGGAAAACATTACTGACTGGCAGAATACACCAAATGGGGATCAGTGTGGCCACTCCACTGGGAGATATAGAAGAAAGTTGAATTGGAGAGCAAAAACCCTGCCCGGGGTCCACCTGGAGATAAGTTTTAACGGATGACAGGAAGAGATTTCTTAACTCAGGAACAGGAGGCTGAGTTAGCAGCAATTCCGTTCAAATTATGGTCACAAGGACCAGCCGATGTAGGACTAATTAAGGGGGTAGCTCCAGTACAAGTGATTCCTCGATCCGATCATAGACCATACCAAAAGCAATATCCTATGAAACCAGAAGCAATAAAAGGGATAACACCTACATTTGAGCATTTACTTAAGGGAGGGGTGATAATTCCTGGAGATGAGGCACAATGCAACTCTCCAGTATTTCCTCTTAAAAAGGTGGCACCTAGCGCCAACTGGAGGATGGTCATGGACTTGCAGGGGGTTAATAGAAATATATTTCCCAGAGCTCCATGTGTACCAGATCCACATACATTGCTGAACCAATTGAAACCAGAGAACTCCTATTTTACAGTGATAGATTTAGCTAATGCTTTCTTTAGTATCCCAGTTCATCCGGATAGTCAGGGATGGTTTGGCTTTACTTTTCAGGGAAGGAAATGGACTTACGCTAGGATGCCTCAAGGCTACTCGGAAAGTCTTACAATCTTTGCCCAGGCTATAACTAGGAATTTGGGAAAGTTGGAACCTAGGGAAGGAAGCCAAATGTTAGTTTATGTAGATGATATTCTATTGGCTAATCCCACTCAGGAGGGATGTAAGAGGGATACAATCAAATTGTTAACCTTCCTGGCAGAACAGGGACACAAAGTGAGCAAAAAGAAACTTCAACTTTGGCAGAGCGAGGTCATTTACCTAGGAAACACTATAACTCAGGAGGGGCGAATGTTCAACTCATCCAGGAAAACTGCTATACTTGAAGCGCCAAAACCGTTAAACAAAAAACAAATGATGAGCTTTTTGGTAATGATAAACTGCTGTAAAGCTTGGGTACTCCATTATGTACTGCATACGGGTAAATTAAGTGATCTTAACTATGGGAAGGCAATGGCAGCCCATGGTAAAATAATTTGGAACTCTAAGGAGGCATACATACATCAGGGATGTTATCCAAATGGTAGAGAGTAAAGAGGGATATGACATTGGTCGTGATTTAAAGATGATGAGTTTTTTTGGTGGGCTATTAGATATAACTGGGTTAATCATGAACATAGAGGTTTTTATTCTTTGTTGCTAGGCAGAAGACTTAGGTGACCTAAATATGGACTTGTCATGTCCAACAATCAGTCTTCAGGTCAAGCCCGGGAGAGCCTGGGTAGAACAGAGCTTGAACTAAACATGAGTGTTTTTACAAGATAAGAGATTGATGATTGGATTACTAATTGATTCTGAACTGGATGAAAGTCGAATTTAGCTGCCATAAAAGACAAAGGAAGTGGGAGGAGCAATAAAGAAGCAAAAGACAATCTCAAAAATGAAAGGCATGGCAATTGGATGATAAATTACATAAGGGATTGTTTAGGAAGGTGGTAATATTGACACATGGGCAAATCATGTGTCAAAAAAGGGGGAGTGATAGGATTAAATAATAATGATAGGATTAAATAATAAATAGAAATAAATAAATAAAAAAATAGAAATTGAGAGCTGAACATGTATGTGTGAAGATAGTTTATTAACCACACCTGTATGTCAGAGGTTTTGTGCCCCACAGGTGAACTAAAGGAGAAGGTGACCCACTCTATCTCACCAGGAGACTGGGTGAGCATCCAGTCCCTAAAATAAGAAAAACTGGAAGCAGGCCTGTTGGGAAGGGCCCTATCAAGTCCTATTAGATCCACCTGGGTGCATGTCACACACTGCAAAAAGGTAAACCCAGTTACACCTGACGAACAAACACAGAGTTAGGAGAAAGAACCGATCACCACTAGGGCTCGGGGGTTGGCTCCTTAACGAAGATTCCCTTACCCTCTCTGATCATCCCTGTGTGAGTTCGGTAGAAGGTGAAGCAATGGGTTGGCGTCTGACATGTTCTCAGGGCGAGGGTGGGGATTCACAGGTCTCCTGATGGTAGGTAGATGCCTGATTGTGGGGGCCATATTCCTAACACACTCAAACCCTCCTGATCAGCCAGAAGTAGTAGTTAACCTAACACAAGTTGATAAAATAATACCTGAGCACAGTCTACGAAGGCATAGGAGACAGCTAGACGTAGGGAAAGGGGAAGTACTAGGGACTTTAGGGAAGGACATCACCATATGTATGTCACCATGTACATCCTGGGATTATGTAGTTGCTCATACCAAGTGGGGGGGGATATGTCAATCTCCATACACAGTTTAGGGACAGGTGTAGTATTGTGAAAGTAGGGAATTACCAGAAATGGCAGTGCGACCCATATAAGGGTAGGTACTGTCTGAAAGTCTGAATTATGCTAAAACAGGTTACAGACCTGAACAAGTGAGATATCCTCTTCAACTGGGGCACCCTATAGAGTAAACCTCTCTGAGGGAGGTAGTGAGACCGGGGCTGTGGTAAAGATAGTACAAACCGTAGGAATCTTGACCGGTGGTTGGAATGGATTTAGTATACGGCAAGAAATGTCTAAAGAGGACTGTTATGCCTGTGGGACAGCCAAACCAAGGTTAACAACTACTCCGTTCCCCTTGACAGGCTTTAACTCTCTGTCAGGTTTATCCTCCATGCAAGCCACCTGGGAATGTGGTGAAAGAGTCTTGTAGTAACTTGAACTATCTGTATCCCCCGAAAACAAAGTCATTCCGACCTAGGTTGCCTCTGTTTGAAGTCTCAGGGGGTTCTAATTGTTTTTCTAGGACTGGTAATATAGGATACAGAGTAGGGCATCTTAGCTCCTGCTCCCACACAGAGAATATCACAACTAAAAGAGACCATGACTAATCTCTCCTCTTTGTTGCAGCCAGAGGATTTTAGGAACCAAAACCAGGCCCGTGCTGACATCTGATGGTTGTGTGGTGATAACTGATTGTGAACTCACCTACATATGTAAACAATCAAACGTGTCAGAGACTGGTGAGTTGTCACGTAGAAAGTGGGACCTCCTCCCGGGTTCCTTTGATGAAAGGATATATATATTGATGGGATAGGAGTACCTCGATGGGTTCCAGAACAATTCAAAGCTAGGAATCAGATCGCAGCTGAGTTTGAATCAAGTATTTTTTGGTGGTCAACAATTAATAAAAACGTAGATTGGATAAATTATATTTACTATAACCAGCAAAGATTTATAAACCACACTCGTGATGCATTAAAGGGATTAGCTGAGCAGACAGCGGCAACTAGCTTAATGACATGGCAGAATAGAATAGCTTTAGATATGCTTTTGGCTGAGCGGGGCGGAGTTTGTGTTCTGTTTGGATCTATGTGCTGTATTTTCATCCTCAAACAACATAGCACCGGACGGGTCCGTGACAAAAGAGCTTCAGGGGAGTAACTACGCTGACGAACGAACTGGCTGAGAACTCTGGTATTGATAGCTCCATAAACGGTTGGTTTGATAACATATTTGGTAAATGGAAAACTATTGTTGTAACTATTCTGGTTGAAGTTATAGCTTCTATGGGTATACTTGTTCTTTGTGGATGTTGTCTTATTTCCTGTGTCTGAGGTTTGGTGAGAAAGGAGATGGGGAAGGTGGTTTCCCAACAGATGGTGAGATACGGCCCAATCCTGGACTCCGACCTAAGGAATTAAGGATATGACCTACCAGGCTTGGTGGAGTGACACTAGAGGGTGTCTAAAGGGGGCCAAAATATACTTCTCTGTTTGTGTTTTATGTTTTAATAGTCTTATGTTTTGTGTTCTATTAATCCTGTGTTTTATGGTTTGAAGTTCCTTGGTGACTGGTAACAATTTGCAAGTTGGGTGTAGATGGACTGAGGGTTTTTATTTTTTAGTATCATCATAGCCTATTAATAAAAGTGTGATTCTTTTTGTTTGTATTGTATTATAATGAATGACACCCTGTGTTGTCATATTTTGAATCACACCCAGTGGGTGTGAAAAGGGGGATTATGGGGGATTTATTATTCTCCTAATTGATGGGATGACTAACTTAGAAAGAATGCATTCTGGACTGTGCTGATGTAGGTTGTGTCACCTGGCAAGCTGTGATTGATGTGAAGAGCTGTTTTAGGGGGTAAAATGAGATAAGGATTTGTGTCTCCAAATACTAGACTATACTGGTTCTTTGTGATCTGTGAACCTTCCTTGGACGTAGGAATGGTGTCTAGGGGAGCTGGCACTTCTCATTATGACAGGTTGTTATGATAAACGTATGCCTGGAAACAGGGATGTGCTAAGAGGCGGGGAACAGCCAGTGCGCCAACGGATTGGCTGAGTAAGTGTCACGGTTTCGGCCGAGGCTGCTCCTCCTCCTGGTTCGGGCAGGCTTCGGCGGTCGTCGGCCCCGGAGTACTAGCTGCCACCGATCTATGTTTCATGTTTGTTTGGTTTTGTCTTGATGTTGTACACCTGTGTCTTGTTAGTCCTCGTTAGTGTCCTATTTAGTTCTCGTTGTGTGTGTTTGTCTTTGTGTGTGATTGCTCTTCTGTTTTGTGTTGGAGCTACGTACTTCCCTCCAGTGATTTGGAGAGGTTTTTCGCACATGTTAGTGTGCCGTTGGTTTGACGCCTGTGTGCGCCGTTATTTCGCCTTCGGGCTTATTGTGCTTATTTTCTACGTTAATATTGCACTAAAGTCTTATTGGACTGAGCTTCTGCGTCCTGCGCTTGATTCATGCACCACACCCACCTTCAGCACCCCTTGACAGAATCACACACCAAAATGGAATCAGCAGGATCTGCTGTTACGCCTGAGTCGCTCGAGGAGCATGTTCGCGGCCAAGATGACCAGATACGACAACTGGGGACCGCTCATCAACACCCTGCACCGATGGGAGGCCAGCGGGGTACCCACACCTCCACCTACCCTGCCAACCCCATCGGCCGGTCCACCAGTCCCAGGTCCGGAACCCAGGGGGATTCGGCTCTCGCTCCCGAGGGCGTGTGACGGAACAGCTGCCGGGTGTCAGGGGTTCCTCCTGCAGGTGGAGCTCTACCTGGCCACTGTACACCCGGTGCCCTCGGGACACGAGAGCGTTTCCGCCCTCATCTCCTGTCTCACGGGCAAGGCGTTGGAGTGGGCTAACGCCGAGTGGAGGAAGATGGACGCCAACACCATCTCATACGCCGAGTTCTCCCGCCGCTTCAAGGCCGTGTTCGACCATCCACCTGAGGGCAAAGCGGCGGGGGAGCGTCTAGTCCACCTGAGAAAGGGGAGGAGGAGCGCACAGGCGTTTGCTCTAGAGTTCCGGACTCTAGCGGCGGACGCAGGGTGGAATGAACGGGCCCTCATCGACCATTTTCGATGTAGCCTACGGGAGGACGTTCAACGTGAGTTGGCCTGCAGGGATACCCATCTCACCTTCGACCAGTTGGTCGATATGTCCATCCGTCTGGACACCCTGCTGGCCACCCGTGGACGTCCCGAGGGGGGTCCGTCCATTCCGCCCTCCGGCACCTCCGAGCCGAGCCCTATGGAGCTCGGGGGTGCCGGCGCTAGAGAAAGGAGGAGGAGGAGCCCGAGGGGGCCTGTCTCCTGCACCAAGGGCGGTCGTGGAGGGCACACTGCGGCCAGGTGCTGGGGAGGGTTCTCCGGGGGAGAAGACAACAGGCCACGCACTGGGGGGGCCTCCCAGGTGAGTAGACGTCCCACTTACCCAGAGCTTTCTGTTGCGCACTTTTGTATACCTGTGTGTTTTCCACAGGTTGCACTTCATTCCCAGCATAAGGCGCTAGTAGATTCAGGCGCAGCTGGGAATTTTGTTGATCGGAAGTTTTGTTTAGATTTAGGGATCCCTCTCCTACCTGTTGACAAACCTTTTCCCGTTCATGCCTTAGATAGCCGCCCGTTGGGGTCGGGGTTGATTAGGGAGATCACAGCACCACTTAGGATGTGTGCGCAGGGGGGTCATGAAGAGACTATACAGCTGTATCTGATCGACTCTCCTGCGTACCCAGTGGTGCTGGGAATTCCCTGGTTAAGCACCCATAACCCTGCTAGTTCGTGGCAACAGAGGGCTCTCGATGGGTGGTCTGCTCAGTGCGAGGGGCGATGTCTGGGTGTTTCCGTGGGGGCGACTTCGGTGGAAAGTCCAAACCAAGTGCCCGCACTGCACATTCCGCCTGAATATGGGGATTTAGCTCTCGTGTTTAGTAAAACTAGGGCGACGCAGTTGCCTCCTCATAGACAGGGGGATTGTGCGATTGATCTCCAGGCAGGATCAGCGCTCCCACGGAGCCACGTGTATCCTTTGTCTCAAGAGGAGAGAAAAGCTATGGAGACTTACATAGCCGAATCTTTGCGACAGGGATACATTCGGCCCTCCACTTCTCCCGCCTCCTCAAGCTTCTTTTTTGTGAAGAAGAAAGATGGAGGGTTGCGCCCGTGCATTGATTACCATGGTCTCAATCAGATTACTGTGAAATACAGTTATCCACTCCCTCTGATTGCGACCATGACAGAGTCATTGCATGGAGAGCGGTTTTTCACAAAATTGGATCTCAGGAGCGCGTATAACTTGGTGCGCATTAGGGAGGGCGACGAATGGAAGACAGCGTTTAGTACCACGTCAGGTCATTTCGAATATCTCGTCATGCCATATGGGTTGATGAATGCTCCATCAGTCTTCCAATCCTTCGTAGATGACATTTTCCGGGATATGCAGGGACAAGGGGTGGTCGTGTACATTGATGACATTCTGGTGTACTCGTCTACCCGAGCCGAGCATATAACCCTGGTGCGTCGTGTATTGAGGAGGCTGTTGGAGCACGACCTATATGTCAAGGCAGAGAAATGTCTGTTTTTCCAGGAGTCGGTCTCCTTTTTGGGTTATCGGTTGTCCGCGTCAGGGGTGAGAATGGAGGTGGATCGTGTGTCCGCTGTGCATAATTGGCAAACTCCAACCACTGTAAAGGAGGTGCAGCAGTTCTTGGGCTTTGCGAATTACTACCGGAGGTTTATCCGGGGTTTTGGACAGGTGGCAGCTCCCATCACATCACTTCTGAAAGGGGGTCCGGTGCGCCTGCAGTGGTCAGCTGATGCGGACAGGGCCTTTAGGAGACTGAAGGACCTGTTTACGTCGGCTCCGGTGCTGGCGCATCCGGATCCCGCATTACCCTTTCAGGTTGAGGTAGACGCGTCTGAGGCTGGTATAGGGGCCGTTCTCTCTCAACGGTCCGGCACGCCACCTAAACTCCGCCCCTGTGCTTTTTACTCAAAAAAGTTCAGCCCGGCGGAGCGTAACTTGACGTTGGGGACAGGGAGCTGTTAGCTGTAGTTCAAGCCCTTAAGGTGTGGAGGCATTGGCTTGAGGGGGCTCAACACCCTTTCCTCATTTTGACTGACCATCGGAACTTGGAGTACATCTGGGCAGCGAGGAGACTGAACCCTCGCCAGGCTCGATGGAGTATGTTTCTCACTAGGTTCGTATTTAAAATCACGTACATCCCTGGGTCCCAGAATGGTAAGGCAGATGCGCTGTCCCGGCGGTATGACACAGAGGAGAGGTCCGTTGAGCCTACTCCCATACTACCGGAATCTTGCCTTGTGGCACCGGTGGTGTGGGAGGTCGATGCCGAAATCGAGCGAGCATTGCGTACCGACCCCAGCCCTCCACAGTGTCCTGAGGGTCGGAAGTACGTTCCGCTCGAGATTCGGGATCGACTCATTTACTGGGCTCACACGTCACCCTCCTCTGGACATCCGGGTATCGGCCGGACGGTGCATTGCCTTAGCCCTAAATACTGGTGGCCCACTTTGGCTAGGGATGTGAGGGTTTATGTCTCCTCCTGCTCGGTGTGCAACCAGTGTAAGGCGCCCCGACATCTGCCCAGGGGTAAGTTACAACCCCTGCCCGTTCCACAACGACCATGGTCTCACCTCTCGGTGGATTTTGTGACAGACCTTCCCCTCTCTCAGAGGAATACCACCATCCTGGTCGTTGTGGACCGGTTCTCTAAGGCCTGTCGTCTTCTCCCTATGTCGGGTCTTCCTACTGCCCTACAGACCGCTGAGGCCCTATTTACCCATGTCTTCCGGCATTACGGGGTACCCGAGGATATAGTGTCTGATCGAGGCCCCCAGTTTACCTCCCGTGTTTGGAGAGCGTTCATGGAGCGGTTGGGGGTCTCGGTTAGCCTTACCTCAGGGTACCACCCGGAGAGTAACGGGCAGGTAGAACGTGTCAACCAGGATGTGGGTAGGTTTCTGAGGTCGTATTGCCAGGGCCGGCCGGAGGAGTAGGCACGGTACATTCCCTGGGCCAAGATGGCCCAGAACTCTCTCCGCCACTCCTCTACCAACCTATTCCCCTTCCAATGTGTGTTAGGTTACCAGCCGGTTCTGGCACCTTGGCAGCAGAGCCAGATCGAGGCCCCTGCGGTGGATGATTGGATGAGGTGCTCGGAAGAGACGTGGAACGCTGCCCACGTCCACCTGCAGCGGGCCGTCCTTCGTCACAAGGCGAGCGCCGATCTCCACCGCAGTGAGGGGCCGGTGTATGCACCCGGAGATCGAGTCTGGCTCTCTACCAGAAACCTACCCCTCCGCCTGCCCTGCCGGAAGCTGGGTCGGCGGTTTGTGGGGCCCTTTAAAGTCCTGAGAAGATTGAACGAGGTGTGTTATAGGTTACATCTACCTGTTGAGTATAAGAATATTAACCCCTCGTTCCATGTGTCTCTTCTCAGGCCGGTGGTAGCTGGTCCACTCCAGTACAATGAGATAGGGGAGACTCCTCCGCCCCCACTGGACATCGAGGGGGCTCCGGCGTACACCATTCGGTCCATCTTGGACTCAAGACGCCGGATGGGGGGTCTCCAGTATCTCGTGGAGTGGGAGGGGTATGGCCCGGAGGAGCGGTGCTGGGTGCCGCGGAGGGACATCCTAGACCCATCTCTCCTGTCGGAGTTCCACCGGGACCATCCCGCGCGCCCTGCTCCGCGTCCTCCTGGTCGTCTCCGAGGCCGGGGTCGGCGCACGGCTGGAGCCACGCGTCAAGGGGGGGGTACTGTCACGGTTTCGGCCGAGGCTGCTCCTCCTCCTGGTTCGGGCAGGCTTCGGCGGTCGTCGTCCCCGGAGTACTAGCTGCCACCGATCTATGTTTCATGTTCGTTTGGTTTTGTCTTGATGTTGTACACCTGTGTCTTGTTAGTCCTCGTTAGTGTCCTATTTAGTTCTCGTTGTGTGTGTTTGTCTTTGTGTGTGATTGCTCTTCTGTTTTGTGTTGGAGCTACGTTCTTCCCTCCAGTGTTTTGGAGAGGTTTTTCACACATGTTAGTGCGCCGTTGGTTTGACGCCTGTGTGCGCCGTTATTTCGCCTTCGGGCTTATTGTGCTTAAAGTCTTTTTGGACTGAGCTTCTGCGTCCTGCGCTTGATTCATGCACCACACCCACCTTCAGCACCCCTTGACAGTAAGTCTAAACCACGTTCAAGCGTCTACTCTGATTGCCCAGCAGAGAGGTCGGAAACTCTCTCTCTGTAAGAGTATTTGAGGAAGAATCTAAAACAATAGATTTAGTTCTCTGAAGTGCCCTGCGAGGTATTTCAAGGAGCCCGTATATACGAAACATCATATTTACCATTGAAGGTTTTTGCATTAATTAAAATAACTAGTATATCTTAGAAGTCGTGTTGACCTCTTTTGTTCCTAATGCCAGATTTGAATTGAAGCAACTTTGACAGGTGATAAACAAACAATAAACCGCACACCCAGAGGCAGCGTTTCTAGTGGGCAGAGACTTTAACGCGGAGAGACTTACAGTACAACCGTTCTACCTCACTTCTACCAACACGTCTCTGCACATGTCGAGAGACAAATTTGAGGTGACAGAGAGTGACATTCAATACCGCCTTACACACTCTTGCCTGCATCTAGCTGATATAGGGTGTAATCATTAGTAGTCCAACAGTTGCAAACTAGAGTTTCTATTGGACAAATTAATGTATGTTTATCCCTGTTTTGTTCCATTTGCTTCCGTTTATGAAACCATTTTCAACAGAATCGGCGGAATGAATACACCCCTGAAACACGTAAACAGAGTTCACTTTCATAACAGACACGTTGTATTCCTTCTCTTCCCTTCGCTTGTGGAATTCAATACACAACACATCAGCTGTATGTGACCAGGCGAAGAAACCTTTCCAAGCCAAACCGGTAAACCCAGCCTACATTGTTGTCCCCATAAGTAACGTCATAGTCAGCATAGCTAATAGAACTAACGCATTAGTAAACACGCTACAATCATGCAGTAACATTAGTGTACAGTCAGTAAGCAGTTACACCGACGGACCCCAGTGGCAATAAATTAGTAATACCAAAAGCTTATCTTGACTTGGAAGAGTTCCAGTGTTGTGTTGGAAAGTCATAGCCACCTAGCTAACATAGCATCCCTCTGTTTGAGCAGGGTGTTTCAGTATGCTAAACTAGCAAGCTGCATTTCCTAGCTAAGTAAGTGAAAGTGAAAAAGAAATGATGAAATCTCTCTCTCGCTATTTCTCTCGTTTCTCCTTCATTTTGGAAGAAATTATTTTGTTCAAAACTTTTCAACTATTCTCTTTCTCTCTCTTTGAGTCAACTACTCACCACATTTTATATATTGCAGTGCTCGCTAGCTGTAGTTTGTGCTTTTAGTACTAGATTAATTCTCTGATCCTTTGATTGGATGAACAACATGTTAGTTCATGCTGCAGGAGCTTTGATAGGCTGGAGGACGTCCTTCGGAATTTGTCATAATTACTGTGTAACTCTACGGAAGGGGGTGAGAACTATGAGCCTCCTAGGTTTTGTCAATGTACCCAGTGGAGGACGGAAGCTATCTGTCCTCCGGCTTCACCATGGTGCTACCCTACATAGTGCTGTTGAGGCTACTGTAGACCTTTGCAAAATATTGTGTTTTAATCAGTTATTTGGTGATGTGATTATATTTAGCATATTTTTATGTAAAAAGGATCACTTTTTTAATGTTTTACCATTTTAATTTTCATGAAATTCACTGAGGAGGATGGCCCTCCCCTTCTTCCTCTGAAGAGCCTCCACTGGTATTGACTGCAGCTGAAAGGCTTCCTGAGGAGACTATAGATGGCATCTGGGTTAGCTAGAATGCCACTATTCCTGATTCCGATTGAGACTACATCTTCTGCTCTTCCCTTGAGATGGATGAGAATCTCTCAGGCCTGTTCCTCTATTTTCATGTGTCCCTTTTTAATAAAGTTTATCATGGCCTCTTCCCATTCATCAAATGTAATTGTGTCTTATCTCTCCCCTCTAAAGGAAGGTGGTTCTTTGACTTTTCTTTGGGCAACTACTTGGACTTGGGAGAAGTCTAGAACTTGGCTAACTGTAGGGTCAGGTCTGTGTCTTGGTTCACTTTGGCTAGTGGCTGTAGCTCCTGTTGGGCTACTAGAACTGAAGTGCATGATAATGCTATCAGCTAGCTGCTGTCCTATCTGTTGGACTATGATACTCATCTGGCCTATTAGCACTGCATCGTCATTGGGGTTAGGAGTGGAGGTGCTAACAACCTGGGGCCTAGGTGAGTTGACTGCATGATGACAATGAGAAGCTGCATTGTCCCCACTGACTAAAGGAACTTCCCCTGCAATTTCACTACCATTGACATCACCACACACACTAGGACTACCAGTTGGGAAAGGAATAGATAACCCCAACACACCCCTTCCCCTACCAACATTGACAGGTGTTAGCAAATCTGAAAAACAAATATGGTTGAAACTCATTGTAGTAGCTCAAAATGAAAGTTGATAAAAAAAATATTTTGTAGCAAAATTTGAAATTGTGTTTTTTACATTGGATAAAAGTAGAGACTCAGAGCTAGAAAATTGTGTATCATACACTACAGTTGAGGAAAAATTAGAAATTAATTCTGCGTTGAAAATTGGTAAACTTGTAACCTAACTTATGAGAAAATTGCCTTTGAATGTTTTGTACACCTTATGGAGACCTCTTCTTTGTCTACACCCATTCAGCATCGTTCAGCTTTAGCCCCACCCATCTCTTTAAGGTATGATCCAAGCGTCCTGTCCTAACAACAACAGTCAAGCTAACTGGCTAGCTTGCTAGCTACTTCCAGACACAAATGAGAGAACAGCTCACTCTGACCATTTTACTCGCCCTAGTAGAGCTGGTTAGGATGTTTTTATGTTTTCCAGAGCGTTGGTGACTGCAACTGTGCTGCTGGCAACAATTTACGCTTTTTTGCAAATGTCTACTGACACCGGCCATATTCCATGGGTGTTGAGCGTTCGTAATTTCGTCAGTTATTATGCGCTCTGGCACACTCAGACGAGAGTTCTCTGAAATCGGAGTAGATAGCCAGAGCGAATTTAAAAGCTACATCTATCAACCTTGCCACCAGAGGTCTCTTCACAGTCCCCAAGTCCAGAACAGACTATGGGAGGCACACAGGACTACATAGAGCAATGACTACATGGAACTCTATTCCACATCAGGTAACTGATGCAAGCAGTAGAATCAAATTTAAAACATTTCTAAAAATACACCTTATGGAACAGCGGGATTGTGAAGCAACACAAACATAGGCACAGACACATGCATACACACACATGATAACATACGTTCTATACACACACGTACACATGGATTTTGTGTTGGAGATATGTGATAGTGGATTATGGGCCTGAGGGGGCACACTTTATGTTGTAAATTCTGTAATGAATGTATTGTAATGTTTTAAAAATTAATTTTGTTGGACCCCAGGAAGAGCTAATGGGTACAAATATCTACCTCAAATACCTTGTAACCCTGCACACTGATCTGGAACTGGTACTCCTTGTATATAGCTTTATTCTTGGGTATTTTATTCCTCGTCAAACATTAAAGGAACAGTTGTCTCCATGTCTCGTCCGTACCTGGTAGGAGTACTCGGGTGGGGGTCCCGCGGAGTTCATCCCATTGGCTGGGGGAGGAGGGTAGGCATAGGCCTCATTGGCCATATATTTTCCAGAGAATCTACCAATTTTCCTTCCTGAGGAAATTGCAATAAATTCTCGGGCTTCCCGGTATTCCCGTTCAAACCGAAAGTGCTATTTAAAAGCATATAATACCATTAAATAAAATCTGACATGATTATACCACTCTAAATGGAGAAATATGCACAATCTAAAGTGTTCTTTATGTATTTGTTGCAATTTAATCAACAATGTTCCCTCAAAGTCACCACACCATTTCATTGATGTAGCCTAGTTTTAACAGGCCTATGAAGCACTGATGGCCGACGGGTCAAATATGAGGTTAATACAGTACAAATTAATATTTTTAGCCTACCTTTGAAAGATGCATTTTGGTCCTTTTCTCTCCCCTTGCACCTGGCTATTGAGGGAATTTGGGAAGGTTGTGGCTGTTTATACTTCACTTATTGTTATGATTTTGTCAGAGGAAACTAATCGGAATCTCCAATAATCAAACAGTTAAGCGGAGATTCAACAATGGATAGCGCCGCAGTTGATCAATTGCCCGTGAATCTAAACCCGCATTTAATATGCCATTCTAAGGTAGGCTATATTTTACATAAAATCTTATGAGGCCTACTTACTGCATCTGTTTTCTAGCAATAAAGTAAATGATCATCTCTGAAGTCACAGCATAAATGAAACGTGAGACTTTGGACTACACAAACAGACTATATATTCAAAGTAAATGAACTGCCATTATTACTTTTATTCAATACAAAATACAGTTCTCGCATTATTTTTCAACAGGAAAAACACTTGGTCAGAAACTAAGTAATTGACACTGACTGATTCCATGTAGCAAACAAAATCATTTGCATAGGCCATACCCGTTTTAACGTGTTGCTTCAAAACAGGCTCAATTCAGGTCGGATTTGCAGTCGGCCTCGTTGGCATAAATGAGTGAAGCTTTGCCACAGACCTTTTGTATTAAAGCAGGTAGGCCTACCGGTAGCTCAAAAGTTGGAGTCAATTTTGTTACTGTATTTCAAGGTTGCGTGTACATGCACTTTGAATTCATGGCGACTAAAAACGGTAGGCTACGACGCACAAACCCTAGGCGCTACAAGCAACTCTGGGAGAGCTAGGACCAGATCGCAGCCTGCCAGCTAAGACAGGTTAACATTGCCTTTAACCTAAAAGTTTGGATTTTTACTGGCATATGCAGACCAACCCCCAAAACGATTGGCTAATGATATGAGAGCTGGTGTTACATGTAAGAATTCACGAGTAGGAAACCAATTGTCCGTAGACTCAAGACTAGTAGACACTCAGCAGAGTAATTTAAATGCAATTTGACAACATTCAGCACTGACACCATTAACCCCAATTCTAGCAACATCCTCATTTACAGACGTGATATGCACCAACCCCAAGCGCTCAGTTCTACAAACTACATCAGGTTAAATTGACCTAGAACCCATTACATCATTTGATGCTACTAGCATAAGCAAATGTAGCTTAAGAAAGTCCAATGGTAATTTAAACACAAATTGGTCGAAGTAGTAATATATTGCTGATGCCAAAGCATGTTTATAATGCAATAAAACTGTTTTGCCATCACCCCAGTTACTAAAGTCAGGTCATTGAACCTCCAAAACAAAACTAAGGACACAAGTATTAAAGTTACTGTTTAATTGAGGCAAAACACACAAACGCAGTTACACACAACCTGGACTAGAGTACCCATGTACGTCCCACTTCAGATATCCATGTTTGTGGTCAACGGGGTCTCAGATGCAGAGGTGAACTGTTCCTCAATGGCATGGTCAGTAACAGAAGGCGCTTGGTCTACAGACTCGTCCCCACTTGTGCTAGAGTATAAATTAACCACAATCAGTAGTTCTCGTGGCTTCAGTAGCCAGTTGTGGCGTCGTCGGACGTGCCAGTTGTGGCTTCTGAAGCGGCGTCGTCGGACGTGCCAGTTGTGGCTTCTGAAGCGGCGTCGTCGGACGTGCCAGTTGTGGCTTCTGAAGCGGCGTCGTCGGACGTGCCAGTTGTGGCTTCTGAAGCGGCGTCGTCGGACGTGCCAGTTGTGGCTTCTGAAGCGGCGTCGTCGGACGTGCCAGTTGTGGCTTCTGAAGCGGCGTCGTCGGACGTGCCAGTTGTGGCTTCTGAAGCGGCGTCGTCGGACGTGCCAGTTGTGGCTTCTGAAGCGGCGTCGTCGGACGTGCCAGTTGTGGCTTCTGAAGCGGCGTCGTCGGACGTGCCAGTTGTGGCTTCTGAAGCGGCGTCGTCGGACGTGCCAGTTGTGGCTTCTGAAGCGGCGTCGTCGGACGTGCCAGTTGTGGCTTCTGAAGCGGCGTCGTCGGACGTGCCAGTTGTGGCTTCTGAAGCGGCGTCGTCGGACGTGCCAGTTGTGGCTTCTGAAGCGGCGTCGTCGGACGTGCCAGTTGTGGCTTCTGAAGCGGCGTCGTCGGACGTGCCAGTTGTGGCTTCTGAAGCGGCGTCGTCGGACGTGCCAGTTGTGGCTTCTGAAGCGGCGTCGTCGGACGTGCCAGTTGTGGCTTCTGAAGCGGCGTCGTCGGACGTGCCAGTTGTGGCTTCTGAAGCGGCGTCGTCGGACGTGCCAGTTGTGGCTTCTGAAGCGGCGTCGTCGGACGTGCCAGTTGTGGCTTCTGAAGCGGCGTCGTCGGACGTGCCAGTTGTGGCTTCTGAAGCGGCGTCGTCGGACGTGCCAGTTGTGGCTTCTGAAGCGGCGTCGTCGGACGTGCCAGTTGTGGCTTCTGAAGCGGCGTCGTCGGACGTGCCAGTTGTGGCTTCTGAAGCGGCGTCGTCGGACGTGCCAGTTGTGGCTTCTGAAGCGGCGTCGTCGGACGTGCCAGTTGTGGCTTCTGAAGCGGCGTCGTCGGACGTGCCAGTTGTGGCTTCTGAAGCGGCGTCGTAGGACGTGCCAGTTGTGGCTTCTGAAGCGGCGTCGTCGGACGTGCCAGTTGTGGCTTCTGAAGCGGTTGTGGCAGTAGGAGAGTTTCCATAGTCATCAGACCAGCGTCTCATCTTCTCAGCAGAGGCCAGGTCATCGTTTGCCAGAGAGCTACCATAGTTTGGAGAGTCTTGGGATGCTACTTCATTTGTCTCCAAATACTCTAGAGAAAAAGAGAAGAGGAACAGTTGGGTGTTCTACACGGTCTAGGCCAAATTGCCATTTGAATGTTCAGCAACATTGCACCCCACTGAACCCGACGTAGTTCTAAACGAATGTTGCAGGCCTAACATTTTCTGGCTTCTTTAGCATCAGACACTATGGATCGGAGCATGTGCAATGGAGACGTCATTTGATGACAGCTCTGAAAAACGTAGGTTCAGGTACACAAGCAAATTTTCAAAATCAACAGCAAAGGGTTTGATAACTTCTGGTTTAAAAAAAGATTCTAAACATTTGTTATTTAGACTGGGTTACTCTACGGTGTTGAATTAGTTTAAAACACAGCAGCAAAGAACATTGCTAGAAGGGATGGGATAACATAGGGGAAGAAACGCTTACCTCCAAGTCTCCTCTGCAGAGAGACTTGATCTTGTTTCTGGGACTTGCCAACAGGGGAACAAGAAACTGAGGAGAAAGAGTTGACAGAAGTTGAGTTGACACAAAATAGCTACATATATTTAATAGCAGTGAACAAAAAAGAGGACCAACGTGGAAGAAACAGACAGTCAGATTTGAATCTCCAACTTACAAAGTTCAACATGTTTCCCAAACAAAACCCTTCAATCCAAATAAAACATTAGTGAACCAACCTTTGAAGACCCCCACAGTCAGCACAAAGAGCAGAAATTCTCTCACACCTCCCATGATTATGAGAATAGTCTTTATTATCAACAAGTAATGTCATCCCGTGGCCTGTATGAGGCTTATATAGGCCACTAATGACCGTTTACCAGACAAACATGACTTAACGATCAATTAACATGCTTGATTGAGTTGAAACATTCAGATAGAAATAGACCATGTAGAACAGATGTTTCTTTGGAGGGCAGGCAATCTTTTCTACTCTATATATTGCATTTATATCTGCTATGTTTTACCCTTCTGGTCTCAGATCAGCAGTAGAAAGAAGTAGGCCTAATTATTTTAGGTATAATCTTCAAAGATTTTCGGGGGAAATAAACACTGTACCCAAATCCACTTTTTATTATGATCCTGGGAAATGGGTAGGCCTCCACCATATGGTCCTTCACAGTTTTACACCTGTGTTATATTCCTTTATTTACATAGATCACATACATAAATATATATGTTAGCTGTTAGTAGCTTTGGGATCAAATTTTCATATTGTATTGTTACTAACCATATATCATATTTTCCTCATTTGCTCTGTAGGAGACTTGGCTGGTGGAGATTCGTCATATGAAGGACATTCAAGTGGATGTGACCGCTAACCTGCAGGACAGGCTCAGCGGGGTGACAGACATCCTGTAACGGATCTCCAAGCTAGTGTCTGAGGACCTGGAGAAGGCTGTGTCTACAGCTGTGGAGCAGGACAAGCAAGGTAACCTAACCTCACCTAACCTCACTGTATGAAGGATTTTATTTTTATGTATAGTCATCTCCAATCTGTTAAAATATATGTCTCTGTATTTCTCGCCCAATCTCTCTACTCTTCCCCATCCCCTTCACTAGGTTCTCCCCAGGATAAGCACACCATCCTGGCTGTGGTCCCCAGTCCTGCTGCTCCATGACACCTAGCCAGAAAGCAGGGCCTCAGTGAATGTATGTGGTTGTTCCTTACTTTAACATAAAACTCTCATAGATATTAACACAGTAACTGTAAATAATAACAACTATTCTGGGCTATATAATTAGTAACCTGAATGATCTATCACCTATCCGTTGTTTTAGAGCTAATTTAGACTAATAAGCTGTACACCTAAATGTCTTCTCCCCTGCTCCCTTCCCCCTCCTCCTCCTCCTCAGACCGCTGTACCCTGACCTTTGACCCTCGCACGGTCAACGGTCACCTGCTCCTCTCCAGGGAGAACCTACGGGTGCCTCTTCCCACCATAATCTTTGACCCCTACATATCTTCCCCAGGAAGGAAAAGGGGAAACAGTGTATGGTGGGAATGAACGATCTTCCCTGGAGCCTCCAGCTGGATGAGTGCCAGTTGAGCGCCTGGCACAATGGGTGCCGGGAAACGATGGCTGGCCACTCCCACCACTCCCACGCGGCTGCATGCCTTCCACTGTACCTTCACTCAGGAGCTGTTCCCTGCCTGTTGGATAGGGGCGTCAGCATCACCCTCTGCTTGCCACGATGACAACACGAAAGGGAATGACCGTGACCTAACAATGTCATATTGGATTAGTCTCCATAACCATAGACTTCGATAGACATCGCATCATTGTATCTGTCCCATTATGGTGTCTGCAAGAGCACAGGCAGCGCCATTGAGGCCATCTCCATTTTGAAGTAGTCCATTGTCATTTTCTTCTTCTACTGCTTCTATGAGTTGGCAAACAAACTGAAAGGGTGCACACTGCCACCTAGAGTGTGTTTGAACAGGTATAAAGCCAAGGTTGGCGATTTACTGCCACCTGCAGTTATGGCATTTTTTCTCATGAGTATAATTCATTGGCTGATCCCCCGTGGTGACCTGGATGGAATTCTGTGATCATTCCTTAACCTATAGGAAGTCCCACCCCATCCCCCCTTTTGCCCTCAGAAAAGCCTAAATTTGTCGGTGCATGGACTCTACAGGGGTACTGGCCCATGTTAACTCCAATGCTTTCCACAGTTGTGTCAAGTTGGCTGGGTGTCCTTTGGGTGGTGGACAATTCTTGATACACACGGGAAACCCCAGCAGTGTTACAGTTCTTGACACAAACCAGTGTGCCTGCCACCTAATAACATACCCCGTTCATAGGCACTTAAATGTTTTGTCTTGCCCATTCACTCTCTGAATGGCACACATACAAATACACAATCCATGTCTCAATTGTCTCAAGGCTTAACACTCCTTCTTTAACCTGTCTCCTCCCCTTCATCTACACTGATTGAAGTGGATTTAACAAGTGACATCAATAAGGGATCATAGCTTTCACCTGGATTCACCTGGTCAGTCTATGTCATGGAAAGAGTTCTTCATGTTTTGTATACTCAGTGTATATAAAGATGATATCTCTATCATTCTCTATGGGCTAGGTAGAGCAAGAACCATATTGTCTATACTTGTGTCACTAACCTTGGTCTAGGGGAGTAATTACATATATAGAGGGAAGCGAGCTAGTTATTTCGATTGAATCCCAGCCCCTGTTCCAGTTGGATACTAGGACACTGATGCCTGGATGGGTGAAAGCAATATGGCCTTCCATTATGCTCCGTGGAGACTTCTAAGATCAGTTAGTTTGGGAAAGTACTAGGATGTATGTAGGAAAGTAAGTCATTTAGGCGTATTACGGAACTATCCTGTGTATGTGAGACCTTTCCTTCTCCGACTGTAGTCTGCAACACCCATTTTTCCCATAGTGAGATAATTTAGCCAAGTCAGCATTTTAGAAACAAAATCCTTAACCTGGTGAGACCCCAGGTTGCGAAAATGCAACAGGCCCTCAAACTCATGTCAAACACTACATAGTTTATCTCTTTAGACCCGTATGTACACTGAACAAAAATATAAACGCAACATGTAAAGTGTTGGTCAAGGATTATTTATTTTTTTATTCCTTGATGTGATGTGGTGGGTGAGTGAGTGTGTTCTAGAATGTTCAGAAGAGTGACATTCAGGACATGACATAATAGGCCAACTTCTCTATACACACACACACACACACATACACACAGGCAGTAGCAGTAGTAGCATATAGCCAAGATAATCTTTCCATGTACACTGAACAAAAACATATTGTAAACGCAACATGCAAACATTTAAAAGATTTTACTGAGTTACAGTTCATATAAGGAAATCAGTCAATTTAAATACATAAATTAGGCCCTAATCTAATCTGTGGCGTTGTGTTGTGTGACAAAACTGCACATTTTAGAGTGGTATTTTATTGTCCCCAGCACAAGGTGCACCTCTGTATTGATCATGCTGTTTAATCAGCTTCTTGATATGCCACACCTGTCAGGTGGATGTATTATCTTGGCAAAGGAGAAATGCTCACTAACAGGGATGTGAACACATTTGTGCACTAATTTTAAGATAAATAATATTTTTGTGCGTATGGAACATTTCTGGGATCTTTTGTTTCAGCTCATGAAAAATGGGACCAACACTTTACGTGTTGCGTTCATATTTTTGTTCAGTATAGTTAGTTGGACTAGGATCAGGGATTCGCTTCTATACTACCTAGACATTATGGTCCCTATCAACACAAAGTTCAAGTTTCATATTACACCATATTCCCTATATACAAGGGTGACATTTCAGATTTGTACCATAAGTCAAACTTCACCAACTCTTATGTATTTAAAAACTGTTTTTTAAGGTTAATTCAGGCTAGTCTCTTTGCAATAATATTTATTTTTCAACAGAGACCTGGTCATATGATCGACTGCTACCCTCTCATATTTAAGTCGTCACATTAAAAACCTGTACAGACAAATAATAAATAAACAAATAATAGTGTCCAGTACAGGCCGTGAGAAGGAGGGGTGGGAGCTGAGATACAGGCGCTCTTCTTGTCTTCAGCAGGGGAGTAGGGTGGAGGTTTGTCCTGGAGAAGATGTTTTCATACATTCCCCTAATTTATTTGGACAGTGAAGCTAAGACTTTTAATTTGTCTCTATACTCCAGCATTTTGGATCTGAGATCAAGTGTTTCATGTGAGGCGACAGTACAGAATGCCACTTTTTATTTGAGGGTATTTTCATTCATATCTGTTTTAGAAATGAAAGCATTTTATGTATCTAGTCCCCCCATTTGAATGTATCATAATTAATTGGACAAACATCAAGCTTGTGACCAATATTCCCTCTAATCTATTTTAGCACTGAGCAAATTTCAGGTCGGCTGAGCGCAAACTTGAACGTTTTGAAAATTCTGTGCAACTTCCAACGAGTGTTAACTGTGAACACTGAGGCTGTGCCCGCTTTAACTTACTGTTTTAACAGTGGCCAAGTAGGCTACTATGGCTATTTGATCATAATGTAGGCCTACTGTCAAAAACAATGGAGAAAATGCATCTCATAACATTTAACATGGAAATAGCTGTTCAATCATTCAGCCTACAGAAGCAGCCAATGTGTGGTGTTCAATGTAGGCCTACATTCCATGAGACTTTTGAAAAAAACATGCAGGGCTTGACATTAACCTCTATGAGATCGGTGTCCCGTATACGGGACGGTTGAATTAACGTGCGCTAATGTGATTAGCATGACTGTTGTAAGTATCAGCAAACTTTCCAGGACATAGACATCTATCATATGGGCAGAAAACTTAAATTCCTGTTAATCTAACTGCACTGTCCAATTTACAGTAGCTATTACAGTGAAAGAATACCATGTTATTGTTTGAGGAGAGTGCACAACAAATGTATCACGGCAACTGGTTTGATCAATTCACCTCTGAAGGTAAATAATGTACTTACATTCAGTAATCTTGCTCTGTTTTGTCATCCTAAGGGTCTCAGAGATAAAATGTAGCATAGTTTTGTTTGATAAAATCAATTTTTATATTCAAATGTAGGAACTGGGTTCTACAGTTTGAACCCCTGCTGTCTCTGGCTCCACACCCACTCCGCCATCTAGATGTGTGAAAGTTAATGTATAAGCTAGTTGTCACGATTGTCATACACAGAGGACCAAGGCGCAGCGTGGAATGCGAACATACTTTTAATTTGAATGATCACACGAACAAAACAACAAACGATACAAAACGTGAAGTCCTTGGTTACAATACAAACCATACGGAACAAGATCCCACAACACACTGTGGAAAACAGGCTGCCTAAGTATGGTTCCCAATCAGAGACAACAAGCAACAGCTGATACAAGTTGCCTCTGATTGAGAACCACACCGGCCAACATAGAAACAAAAGAACTAGATAATAACCCTAGCACACAAAACACATAGAAACCACACACCCTGGCTCAACATAACAGAGTCCCAGAGCCAGGGCGTGACAGTACCCCCCCACCCCCCCAAAGGCGCGGACTGCGACCGCGCCAAACATAAACCGAACAGGGGAGGGCCGGGTGGGCATTCCTCCTCGGAGGCGGTTCCGGCTCCGGGCTTGACCCCCACCCTCCAACCAACCCCCCAAAGCGCCCCTGGTCCGGTCTGGCCCTGCTGGCCGGAGCTGGACTGAACACTGGTGGAGCGGATTGCTCTAGCTCCGGGGTGGAGCAGCTGACCGGTGCCGGACCAGGCACCGGTGGAACAGGCACGGGCTGTGCCGGACTGACGACGCGCACCACAGGCTTGGTGCGGGGAGCAGGGACGGGCCGGACCGGGCTGACGACGCGCACCATTGGCTTGGTGCGGGGAGCAGAGACGGGCCGAACCGGGCTGACGAAGCGCACCACTGGCTTGGTGCGGGGAGCAGGAACAGGCCGGACCGGGCTGACGACGCGCACCATTGGCTTGGTGCGGGGAGCAGGGACGGGCCGAACCGGGCTGACGAAGCGCACCACTGGCTTGGTGCGGGGAGCAGGAACAGGCCGGACCGGGCTGACGACGCGCACCACTGGCTTGGTGCGGGGAGCAGGGACGGGCCGAACCGGGCTGACGAAGCGCACCACTCGCTTGGTGCGGGGAGCAGGAACAGGCCGGACCGGGCTGACGACGCGCACCACAGCCTTGGTGCGAGGGGCAGGAACATGCCGGACCGGGCTGGCGACGCGCACCACAGGCTCGGTGCGAGGGACAGGAACAAGCCGGACTGTACTGGGGACACACACCACTGGCCCTACGCGGGGATCAGGAACGGGCCGGACCGGACTGGCAAAACAAACCAGAAATAGAATAGTGGAGGACGGAAGCTAGCTGTCCTCCGGCTACACCATGGTGCTACCCTACATAGTGCTGTTGAGGCTACTGTAGACCTTTGCAAAATACTGTGTTTTAATCAGTTATTTGGTGATGTGATTATATTGAGTATAGATTTATCTAAAAAGGATCACTTTTTTAATGTTTTACCATTTACATTTTCATGAAATTCACTGAGGAGGATGGCCCTCCCCTTCTTCCTCTGAAGAGCCTCCACTGGTATTGACTGCAGCTGAAATACTTCCTGAGGAGACTATAGATGGCATCTGGGTTAGCTAGAATGTCACTATTCCTGATTCCGATTGAGACTACATCTTCTGCTCTTCCCTTGAGATGGATGAGAATCTCTCAGGCCTGTTCCTCTATTTTCATGTGTCCCTTTTTAATAAAGTTTATCATGGCCTCTTCCCATTCATCAAATGTAATTGTGTCTTATCTCTCCCCTCTAAAGGAAGGTGGTTCTTTGACTTTTCTTTGGGCAACTACTTGCCCAAAGAGAAGTCTAGAACTTGGCTAACTGGAGGGTCAGGTCTGTGTCTTGGTTCACTTTGGCTAGTGGCTGTAGCTCCTGTTGGGCTACTAGAACTGAAGTGCATGATAATGCTATCAGCTAGCTGCTGTCCTATCTGTTGGACTATGATACTCATCTGGCCTATTAGCACTGCATCGTCATTGGGGTTAGGAGTGGAGGTGCTAACAACCTGGGGCCTAGGTGAGTTGACTGCATGATGACAATGAGAAGCTGCATTGTCCCCACTGACTAAAGGAACTTCACCTGCAATTTCACTACCATTGACATCACCACACACACTAGGACTACCAGTTGGGAAAGGAATAGATAACCCCAACACACCCCTTCCCCTACCAACATTGACAGGTGTTAGCAAATCTGAAAAACAAATACGGTTGAAACTCATTGTAGTAGCTCAAAATGAAAGTTGATAAAAAAAATATTTTGTAGCAAAATTTGAAATTGTGTTTTTTACATTGGATAAAAGTAGAGACTCAGAGCTAGAAAATTGTGTATCATACACTACAGTTGAGGAAAAATTAGAAATTAATTATGCGTTGAAAATTGGTAAACTTGTAACCTAACTTATGAGAAAATTGCCTTTGAATGTTTTGTACACCTTATGGAGACCTCTTCTTTGTCTACACCCATTCAGCATCGTTCACACCCTCTCAAGCTTTAGCCCCACCCATCTCTTTAAGGTATGATCCGAGCGTCCTGTCCTAACAACAGCAGTCAAGCTAACTGGCTAGCTTGCTAGCTACTTCCAGACACAAATGAGAGAACAGCTCACTCTGACCATTTTACTCGCCCTAGCAGAGCTGGTTAGGATGTTTTTATGTTTTCCAGAGCGTTGGTGACTGCAACTGTGCTGCTGGCAACAATTTACGCTTTTTTGCAAACGTCTACTGACACCGGCCATATTCCATGGGTGTTGAGCGTTCGTAATTTCGTCAGTTATTATGCGCTCTGGCACACTCAGACGAGAGTTCTCTGAAATCGGAGTAGATAGCCAGAGCGAATTTAAAAGCTACATCTATCAACCTTGCCACCAGAGGTCTCTTCACAGTCCCCAAGTCCAGAACAGACTATGGGAGGCACACAGGACTACATAGAGCAATGACTACATGGAACTCTATTCCACATCAGGTAACTGATGCAAGCAGTAGAATCAAATTTAAAACATTTCTAAAAATACACCTTATGGAACAGTGGGATTGTGAAGCAACACAAACATAGGCACAGACACATGCATACACACACATGATAACATACGTTCTATACACACACGTACACATGGATTTTGTGTTGTAGATATGTGATAGTGGATTATGGGCCTGAGGGGGCACACTTTATGTTGTAAATTCTGTAATGAATGTATTGTAATGTTTTAAAAATTAATTTTGTTGGACCCCAGGAAGAGCTAATGGGTACAAATATCTACCTCAAATACCTTGTAACCCTGCACACTGATCTGGAACTGGTACTCCTTGTATATAGCTTTATTCTTGGGTATTTTATTCCTCGTCAAACATTAAAGGAACAGTTGTCTCCATGTCTCGTCCGTACCTGGTAGGAGTACTCGGGTGGGGGTCCCGCGGAGTTCATGTCAAGGCGTGCTGAAGGTGGGTGTGGTGTATGAATCATGCGCAGAACGCAGAGGCTCAGTCCAAAGGCTTTAGTGCAATATATATAAAAGACAGAAGCACAATAAGCCCGAAGGCGAATACACGGCGCACACAGGCGACAAAACAAACGGCGCACAAACATGTGCAAAAATAACCTCTCCAAAACACTGGATGGAAAATGTAGCTCCAAACACGAAACAGAAGCGCAATCACACACAACGACAAGCACACACAACGAGAACTAAATAGGACACTAACGAGGACTAACAAGACACAGGTGTACAACATCCAGACAAAACCAAACGAACATGAAACATATATCGGTGGCAGCTAGTACTCCGGGGACGACGACCGCCGAAGCCTGCCCGAACCAGGAGGAGGAGCAGCCTCGGCCGAAACCGTGACAGTACCCCCCCCCCCCTTGACGCGCGGCTCCAGCCATGCGCCGACCCCGGCCTCGGGGACGACCAGGAGGACGCGGAGCAGGGCGCGCGGGATGGTCCCGGTGGAACTCCGACAGGAGAGATGGGTCTAGGATGTCCTTCCGCGGCACCCCTCCCACTCCACGAGATACTGGAGACCCCCCATCCGGCGTCTAGAGTCCAAGATGGACCAAACGGTGTACGCCGGAGCCCCCTCGATGTCCAGTGGGGGCGGAGGAGTCTCCCCTATCTCATTGTCCTGGAGTGGAGCAGCTACCACCGGCCTGAGAAGAGACACATGGAACGAGGGGTTAATATTCTTATACTCAACAGGTAGATGTAACCTATAACACACCTCGTTCAATTTTCTCAGGACTTTAAAGGGCCCCACAAACCGCCGACCCAGCTTCCGGCAGGGCAGGCGGAGGGGTAGGTTTCTGGTAGAGAGCCAGACTCGATCTCCGGGTGCGTACACCGGCCCCTCACTGCGGTGGAGATCGGCGCTCGCCTTGTGACGAAGGACGGCCCGCTGCAGATGGACGTGGGCAGCGTTCCACGTCTCTTCCGAGCGCCTCATCCAATCATCCACCGCAGGGGCCTCGATCTGGCTCTGCTGCCAAGGTGCCAGAACCGGCTGGTAACCTAACACACATTGGAAGGGGGTTAGGTTAGTAGAGGAGTGGCGGAGAGAGTTCTGGGCCATCTCGGCCCAGGGAATGTACCGTGCCCACTCCTCCGGCCGGTCCTGGCAATACGACCTCAGAAACCTACCCACATCCTGGTTGACACGTTCTACCTGCCCGTTACTCTCCGGGTGGTACCCTGAGGTAAGGCTAACCGAGACCCCCAAACGCTCCATGAACGCTCTCCAAACACGAGAGGTAAACTGGGGGCCTCGATCAGACACTATATCCTCGGGTACCCCGTAATGCCGGAAGACGTGGGTAAATAGGGCCTCAGCGGTCTCTAGGGCAGTAGGAAGACCCGACATAGGGAGAAGACGACAGGCCTTAGAGAACCGGTCCACAACGACCAGGATGGTGGTATTCCCCTGAGAGAGGGGAAGGTCTGTCAAAAAATCCACCGAGAGGTGGGACCATGGTCGTTGTGGAACGGGCAGGGGTTGTAACTTACCCCTGGGCAGATGTCGGGGCGCCTTACACTGGGCACACACCGAGCAGGAGGAGACATAAACCCTCACATCCCTAGCCAAAGTGGGCCACCAGTATTTAGGGCTAAGGGAATGCACCGTCCGGCCGATACCCGGATGTCCAGAGGAGGGTGACGTGTGAGCCCAGTAAATGAGTCGATCCCGAATCTCGAGCGGAACGTACTTCCGACCCTCAGGACACTGTGGAGGGCTGGGGTCGGTACGCAACGCTCGCTCGATTTCGGCATCGACCTCCCACACCACCGGTGCCACAAGGCAAGACTCCGGTAGTATGGGAGTGGGCTCAACGGACCTCTCCTCCGTGTCATACCGCCGGGACAGCGCATCCGCCTTACCATTCTGGGACCCAGGGATGTACGTGATTTTAAATACGAACCTGGTGAGAAACATACTCCATCGAGCCTGGCGAGGGTTCAGTCTCCTCGCTGCCCGGATGTACTCCAGGTTCCGATGGTCAGTCAAAATGAGGAAAGGGTGTTGAGCCCCCTCAAGCCAATGCCTCCACACCTTAAGGGCTTGAACTACAGCTAACAGCTCCCTGTCCCCAACGTCATAGTTACGCTCCGCCGGGCTGAGCTTCTTTGAGTAAAAAGCACAGGGGCGGAGTTTAGGTGGCGTGCCGGACCGTTGAGAGAGAACGGCCCCTATACCAGCCTCAGACGCGTCTACCTCGACCTGAAAGGGTAATGCGGGATCCGGATGCGCCAGCACCGGAGCCGACGTAAACAGGTCCTTCAGTCTCCTAAAGGCCCTGTCCGCATCGGCTGACCACTGCAGGCGCACCGGACCCCCCTTCAGAAGGGACGTGATGGGAGCTGCCACCTGTCCAAAACCCCGGATAAACCTCCGGTAGTAATTCGCAAAGCCCAAAAACTGCTGCACCTCTTTTACAGTAGTTGGGGTTTGCCAATTACGCACAGCGGACACACGATCCACCTCCATTCTCACCCCTGACGCGGACAACCGATAACCCAAAAAGGAGACCAACTCCTGGAAAAACAGACATTTCTCTGCCTTGACATATAGGTCGTGCTCCAACAGCCTCCTCAATACACGACGCACCAGGGTTATATGCTCGGCTCGGGTAGACGAGTACACCAGAATGTCATCAATGTACACGACCACCCCTTGTCCCTGCATATCCCGGAATATGTCATCTACGAAGGATTGGAAGACTGATGGAGCATTCATCAACCCATATGGCATGACGAGATATTCGAAATGACCTGACGTGGTACTAAAAGCTGTCTTCCATTCGTCACCCTTCCTAATGCGCACCAAGTTATACGCGCTCCTGAGATCCAGTTTTGTGAAAAACCGCGCTCCATGCAATGACTCCGTCATGGTCGCAATTAGAGGGAGTGGATAACTGTATTTCACAGTAATCTGATTGAGTCCACGGTAATCAATGCACGGGCGCAACCCTCCATCTTTCTTTTTCACAAAAAAGAAGCTCGAGGAGGCGGGAGAAGTGGAGGGCCGAATGTATCCCTGTCTCAAAGATTCGGCTATGTAAGTCTCCATAGCTTTTCTCTCCTCTTGAGACAAAGGATACACATGGCTCCGTGGGAGCGCTGCTCCTGCCTGGAGATCAATCGCACAATCCCCCTGTCTATGAGGAGGCAACTGCGTCGCCCCAGTTTTGCTAAACACGAGAGCTAAATCCCCATATTCAGGCGGAATGTGCAGTGCGGGCACTTGGTTTGGACTTTCCACCGAAGTCGCCCCCACGGAAACACCCAGACATCGCCCCTCGCACTGAGCAGACCACCCATCGAGAGCCCTCTGTTGCCACGAAATAGCAGGGTTATGGGTGCTTAACCAGGGAATCCCCAGCACCACTGGGTACGCAGGAGAGTCGATCAGATACAGCTGTATAGTCTCCTCATGACCCCCCTGCGCACACATCCGAAGTGGCGCTGTGATCTCCCTGATCAACCCCGACCCCAACGGGCGGCTATCTAAGGCATGAACGGGAAAAGGTTTGTCAACAGGTAGGAGAGGGATCCCTAACTCAAAACAAAACTTCCGATCAACAAAATTCCCAGCTGCGCCTGAATCTACTAGCGCCTTATGCTGGGAATGAAGTGCAACCTGTGGAAAACACACAGGTATACAAAAGTGCGCAACAGAAAGCTCTGGGTAAGTGGGACGTCTACTCACCTGGGAGGCCCCCCCAGTGCGTGGCCTGTTGTCTTCTCCCCCGGAGAACCATCCCCAGCACCTGGCCGCAGTGTGCCCTCCACGACCGCACTTGGTGCAGGAGACAGGCCCCCTCGGGCTCCTCCTCCTCCGTTCTCTAGCGCCGGCACCCCCGAGCTCCATAGGGCTCGGCTCGGAGGTGCCGGAGGGCGGAATGGACGGACTCCCCTCGGGCCAGCAGGGTGTCCAGACGGATGGACATATCGACCAATTGGTCGAAGGTAAGATGGGTATCCCTGCAGGCCAACTCACGTTGAACGTCCTCTCGTAGGCTACATCGAAAATGGTCGATGAGAGCCCGTTCATTCCACCCTGCATCCGCCGCTAGAGTCCGGTACTCTAGAGCGAACACCTGAGCGCTCCTCTTCCCCTGTCTCAAATGGACTAGACGCTCCCCCGCCGCTTTGCCCTCAGGTGGATGGTCGAACACGGCCTTGAAGCGGCGGGAGAACTCGGCGTAGGTGATGGTGTTGGCGTCCATCTTCCTCCACTCGGCGTTAGCCCACTCCAACGCCTTGCCCGTGAGACAGGAGATGAGGGCGGAAACGCTCTCCTATCCCGAGGGCACCGGGTGTACAGTGGCCAGGTAGAGCTCCACCTGCAGGAGGAACCCCTGACACCCGGCAGCTGTTCCGTCATACGCCCTCGGGAGCGAGAGCCGAATCCCCCTGGGTTCCGAACCTGGGACTGGTGGACCGACCGATGGGGTGGGCAGGGTAGGTGGAGGTGTGGGTACCCTGCTGGCCTCCCATCGGTGCAAGGTGTTGATTACCTCCTGTAGAGCGGACACCAGTTGTCTTATCTGGCCCTCTTGCCCACGGAGATGCTCCTCGAGCGACACAGGCGTCACTGCCGATCCTGCTGATTCCATTAAGGTGTGTGATTCTGTCAAGGCGTGCTGAAGGTGGGTGTGGTGTATGAATCATGCGCAGAACGCAGAGGCTCAGTCCAAAGGCTTTAGTGCAATATATATAAAAGACAGAAGCACAATAAGCCCGAAGGCGAATACACGGCGCACACAGGCGACAAAAGAAACGGCGCACAAACATGTGCAAAAATAACCTCTCCAAAACACTGGAGGGAAAATGTAGCTCCAAACACAAAACAGAAGCGCAATCACACACAACGACAAGCACACACAACGAGAACTAAATAGGACACTAACGAGGACTAACAAGACACAGGTGTACAACATCCAGACAAAACCAAACGAACATGAAACATAGATCGGTGGCAGCTAGTACTCCGGGGACGACGACCGCCGAAGCCTGCCCGAACCAGGAGGAGGAGCAGCCTCGGCCGAAACCGTGACAGTTCATCCCATTGGCTGGGGGAGGAGGGTAGGCATAGGCCTCATTGGCCATATATTTTCCAGAGAATCTACCAATTTTCCTTCCTGAGGAAATTGCAAGAAATTCTCGGGCTTCCCGGTATTCCCGTTCAAACCGAAAGTGCTATTTAAAAGCATATAATACCATTAAATAAAATCTGACATGATTATACCACTCTAAATGGAGAAATATGCACAATCTAAAGGGTTCTTTATGTATTTGTTGCAATTTAATCAACAATGTTCCCTCAAAGTCACCACACCATTTCATTGATGTAGCCTAGTTTTAACAGGCCTATGAAGCACTGATGGCCGACGGGTCAAATATGAGGTTAATACAGTACAAATTAATATTTTTAGCCTACCTTTGAAAGATGCATTTTGGTCCTTTTCTCTCCCCTTGCACCTGGCTATCGAGGGAATTTGGGAAGGTTGTGGCTGTTTATACTTCACTTATTGTTATGATTTTGTCAGAGGAAACTAATCTGAATCTCCAATAATCAAACAGTTAAGCGGAGATTCAACAATGGATAGCGCCGCAGTTGATCAATTGCCCGTGAATCTAAACCCGCATTTAATATGCCATTCTAAGGTAGGCTATATTTTACATAAAATCTTATGAGGCCTACTTACTGCATCTGTTTTCTAGCAATAAAGTAAATGATCATCTCTGAAGTCACAGCATAAATGAAACGTGAGACTTTGGACTACACAAACAGACTATATATTCAAAGTAAATACACTGCCATTATTACTTTTATTCAATACAAAATACAGTTCTCGCATTATTTTTCAACAGGAAAAACACTTGGTCAGAAACTAAGTAATTGACACTGACTGATTCCATGTAGCAAACAAAATCATTTGCATAGGCCATACCCGTTTTAACGTGTTGCTTCAAAACAGGCTCAATTCAGGTCGGATTTGCAGTCGGCCTCGTTGGCATAAATGAGTAAAGCTTTGCCACAGACCTTTTGTATTAAAGCAGGTAGGCCTACCGGTAGCTCAAAAGTTGGAGTCAATTTTGTTACTGTATTTCAAGGTTGCGTGTACATGCACTTTGAATTCATGGCGACTAAAAACGGTAGGCTACGACGCACAAACCCTAGGCGCTACAAGCAACTCTGGGAGAGCTAGGACCAGATCGCAGCCTGCCAGCTAAGACAGGTTAACATTGCCTTTAACCTAAAAGTTTGGATTTTTACTGGCATATGCAGACCAACCCCCAAAACGATTGGCTAATGATATGAGAGCTGGTGTTACATGTAAGAATTCACGAGTAGGAAACCAATTGTCCGTAGACTCAAGACTAGTAGACACTCAGCAGAGTAATTTAAATGCAATTTGACAACATTCAGCACTGACACCATTAACCCCAATTCTAGCAACATCCTCATTTACAGACGTGATATGCACCAACCCCAAGCGCTCAGTTCTACAAACTACATCAGGTTAAATTGACCTAGAACCCATTACATCATTTGATGCTACTAGCATAAGCAAATGTAGCTTAAGAAAGTCCAATGGTAATTTAAACACCTTAACCACAAATTGGTCGAAGTAGTAATATATTGCTGATGCCAAAGCAGGTTTATAATGCAATAAAACTGTTTTGCCATCACCCCAGTTACTAAAGTCAGGTCATTGAACCTCCAAAACAAAACTAAGGACACAAGTATTAAAGTTACTGTTTAATTGAGGCAAAACACACAAACGCAGTTACACACAACCTGGACTAGAGTACCCATGTACGTCCCACTTCAGATATCCATGTTTGTGGTCAACGGGGTCTCAGATGCAGAGGTGAACTGTTCCTCAATGGCATGGTCAGTAACAGAAGGCGCTTGGTCTACAGACTCGTCCCCACTTGTGCTAGAGTATAAATTAACCACAATCAGTAGTTCTCGTGGCTTCAGTAGCCAGTTGTGGCATCGTCGGACGTGCCGGTTGTGGCTTCTGAAGCGGCGTCGTCGGACGTGCCGGTTGTGGCTTCTGAAGCGGCGTCGTCGGACGTGCCAGTTGTGGCTTCTGAAGCGGCGTCGTCGGACGTGCCAGTTGTGGCTTCTGAAGCGGCGTCGTCGGACGTGCCAGTTGTGGCTTCTGAAGCGGCGTCGTCGGACGTGCCAGTTGTGGCTTCTGAAGCGGCGTCGTCGGACGTGCCAGTTGTGGCTTCTGAAGCGGCGTCGTCGGACGTGCCAGTTGTGGCTTCTGAAGCGGCGTCGTCGGACGTGCCAGTTGTGGCTTCTGAAGCGGCGTCGTCGGACGTGCCAGTTGTGGCTTCTGAAGCGGCGTCGTCGGACGTGCCAGTTGTGGCTTCTGAAGCGGCGTCGTCGGACGTGCCAGTTGTGGCTTCTGAAGCGGCGTCGTCGGACGTGCCAGTTGTGGCTTCTGAAGCGGCGTCGTCGGACGTGCCAGTTGTGGCTTCTGAAGCGGCGTCGTCGGACGTGCCAGTTGTGGCTTCTGAAGCGGCGTCGTCGGACGTGCCAGTTGTGGCTTCTGAAGCGGCGTCGTCGGACGTGCCAGTTGTGGCTTCTGAAGCGGCGTCGTCGGACGTGCCAGTTGTGGCTTCTGAAGCGGCGTCGTCGGACGTGCCAGTTGTGGCTTCTGAAGCGGCGTCGTCGGACGTGCCAGTTGTGGCTTCTGAAGCGGCGTCGTCGGACGTGCCAGTTGTGGCTTCTGAAGCGGCGTCGTCGGACGTGCCAGTTGTGGCTTCTGAAGCGGCGTCGTCGGACGTGCCAGTTGTGGCTTCTGAAGCGGCGTCGTCGGACGTGCCAGTTGTGGCTTCTGAAGCGGCGTCGTCGGACGTGCCAGTTGTGGCTTCTGAAGCGGCGTCGTCGGACGTGCCAGTTGTGGCTTCTGAAGCGGCGTCGTCGGACGTGCCAGTTGTGGCTTCTGAAGCGGCGTCGTCGGACGTGCCAGTTGTGGCTTCTGAAGCGGCGTCGTCGGACGTGCCAGTTGTGGCTTCTGAAGCGGCGTCGTCGGACGTGCCAGTTGTGGCTTCTGAAGCGGCGTCGTCGGACGTGCCAGTTGTGGCTTCTGAAGCGGTTGTGGCAGTAGGAGAGTTTCCATAGTCATCAGACCAGCGTCTCATCTTCTCAGCAGAGGCCAGGTCATCGTTTGCCAGAGAGCTACCATAGTTTGGAGAGTCTTGGGATGCTACTTCATTTGTCTCCAAATACTCTAGAGAAAAAGAGAAGAGGAACAGTTGGGTGTTCTACACGGTGTAGGCCAAATTGCCATTTGAATGTTCAGCAACATTGCACCCCACTGAACCCGACGTAGTTCTAAACGAATGTTGCAGGCCTAACATTTTCTGGCTTCTTTAGCATCAGACCCTATGGATCGGAGCATGTACAATGGAGACGTCATTTGATGACAGCTCTGAAAAACGTAGGTTCAGGTACACAAGCAAATTTTCAAAATCAACAGCAAAGGGTTTGATAACTTCTGGTTTAAAAAAAGATTCTAAACATTTGTTATTTAGACTGGGTTACTCTACAGTGTTGAATTAGTTTAAAACACAGCAGCAAAGAACATTGCTAGAAGGGATGGGATAACATAGGGGAAGAAACGCTTACCTCCAAGTCTCCTCTGCAGAGAGACTTGATCTTGTTTCTGGGACTTGCCAACAGGGGAACAAGAAACTGAGGAGAAAGAGTTGACAGAAGTTGAGTTGACACAAAATAGCTACATATATTTAATAGCAGTGAACAAAAAAGATGACCAACGTGGAAGAAACAGACAGTCAAATTTGAATCTCCAACTTACAAAGTTCAACATGTTTCCCAAACAAAACCCTTCAATCCAAATAAAACATTAGTGAACCAACCTTTGAAGACCCCCACAGTCAGCACAAAGAGCAGAAATTCTCTCACACCTCCCATGATTATGAGAATAGTCTTTATTATCAACAAGTAATGTCATCCCGTGGCCTGTATGAGGCTTATATAGGCCACTAATGACCGTTTACCAGACAAACATGACTTAACGATCAATTAACATGCTTGATTGAGTTGAAACATTCAGATAGAAATAGACCATGTAGAACAGATGTTTCTTTGGAGGGCAGGCAATCTTTTCTACTCTATATATTGCATTTATATCTGCTATGTTTTACCCTTCTGGTCTCAGATCAGCAGTAGAAAGAAGTAGGCCTAATTATTTTAGGTATAATCTTCAAAGATTTTCGGGGGAAATAAACACTGTACCCAAATCCACTTTTTATTATGATCCTGGGAAATGGGTAGGCCTCCACCATATGGTCCTTCACAGTTTTACACCTGTGTTATATTCCTTTATTTACATAGATCACATACATAAATATATATGTTAGCTGTTAGTAGCTTTGGGATCAAATTTTCATATTGTATTGTTACTAACCATATATCATATTTTCCTCATTTGCTCTGTAGGAGACTTGGCTGGTGGAGATTCGTCATATGAAGGACATTCAAGTGGATGTGACCCCTAACCTGCAGGACAGGCTCAGCGGGGTGACAGACATCCTGTAACGGATCTCCAAGCTAGTGTCTGAGGACCTGGAGAAGGCTGTGTCTACAGCTGTGGAGCAGGACAAGCAAGGTAACCTAACCTCACCTAACCTCACTGTATGAAGGATTTTATTTTTATGTATAGTCATCTCCAATCTGTTAAAATATATGTCTCTGTATTTCTCGCCCAATCTCTCTCCTCTTCCCCATCCCCTTCACTAGGTTCTCCCCAGGATAAGCACACCATCCTGGCTGTGGTCCCCAGTCCTGCTGCTCCATGACACCTAGCCAGAAAGCAGGGCCTCAGTGAATGTATGTGGTTGTTCCTTACTTTAACATAAAACTCTCATAGATATTAACACAGTAACTGTAAATAATAACAACTATTCTGGGCTATATAATTAGTAACCTGAATGATCTATCACCTATCCGTTGTTTTAGAGCTAATTTAGACTAATAAGCTGTACACCTAAATGTCTTCTCCCCTGCTCCCTTCCCCCTCCTCCTCCTCCTCAGACCGCTGTACCCTGACCTTTGACCCTCGCACGGTCAACGGTCACCTGCTCCTCTCCAGGGAGAACCTACGGGTGCCTCTTCCCACCATAATCTTTGACCCCTACATATCTCCCCCAGGAAGGAAAAGGGGAAACAGTGTATGGTGGGAATGAACGATCTTCCCTGGAGCCTCCAGCTGGATGAGTGCCAGTTGAGCGCCTGGCACAATGGGTGCCGGGAAACGATGGCTGGCCACTCCCACCACTCCCACGCGGCTGCATGCCTTCCACTGTGCCTTCACTCAGGAGCTGTTCCCTGCCTGTTGGATAGGGGCGTCAGCATCACCCTCTGCTTGCCACGATGACAACACGAAAGGGAATGACCGTGACCTAACAATCTCATATTGGATTAGTCTCCATAACCATAGACTTCGATAGACATCGCATCATTGTATCTGTCCCATTATGGTGTCTGCAAGAGCACAGGCAGCGCCATTGAGGCCATCTCCATTTTGAAGTAGTCCATTGTCATTTTCTTCTCCTACTGCTTCTATGAGTTGGCAAACAAACTGAAAGGGTGCACACTGCCACCTAGAGTGTGTTTGAACAGGTATAAAGCCAAGGTTGGCGATTTACTGCCACCTGCAGTTATGGCATTTTTTCTCATGAGTATAATTCATTGGCTGATCCCCCGTGGTGACCTGGATGGAATTCTGTGATCATTCCTTAACCTATAGGAAGTCCCACCCCATCCCCCCTTTTGCCCTCAGAAAAGCCTAAATTTGTCGGTGCATGGACTCTACAGGGGTACTGGCCCATGTTAACTCCAATGCTTTCCACAGTTGTGTCAAGTTGACTGGGTGTCCTTTGGGTGGTGGACAATTCTTGATACACACGGGAAACCCCAGCAGTGTTACAGTTCTTGACACAAACCAGTGTGCCTGCCACCTAATAACATACCCCGTTCATAGGCACTTAAATGTTTTGTCTTGCCCATTCACTCTCTGAATGGCACACATACAAATACACAATCCATGTCTCAATTGTCTCAAGGCTTAACACTCCTTCTTTAACCTGTCTCCTCCCCTTCATCTACACTGATTGAAGTGGATTTAACAAGTGACATCAATAAGGGATCATAGCTTTCACCTGGATTCACCTGGTCAGTCTATGTCATGGAAAGAGTTCTTCATGTTTTGTATACTCAGTGTATATAAAGATGATATCTCTATCATTCTCTATGGGCTAGGTAGAGCAAGAACCATATTGTCTATACTTGTGTCACTAACCTTGGTCTAGGGGAGTAATTACATATATAGAGGGAAGCGAGCTAGTTATTTCGATTGAATCCCAGCCCCTGTTCCAGTTGGATACTAGGACACTGATGCCTGGATGGGTGAAAGCAATATGGCCTTCCATTATGCTCCGTGGAGACTTCTAAGATCAGTTAGTTTGGGAAAGTACTAGGATGTATGTAGGAAAGTAAGTCATTTAGGCGTATTACGGAACTATCCTGTGTATGTGAGACCTTTCCTTCTCCGACTGTAGTCTGCAACACCCATTTTTCCCATAGTGAGATAATTTAGCCAAGTCAGCATTTTAGAAACAAAATCCTTAACCTGGTGAGACCCCAGGTTGCGAAAATGCAACAGGCCCTCAAACTCATGTCAAACACTACATAGTTTATCTCTTTAGACCCGTATGTACACTGAACAAAAATATAAACGCAACATGTAAAGTGTTGGTCAAGGATTATTTATTTTTTTATTCCTTGATGTGATGTGGTGGGTGAGTGAGTGTGTTCTAGAATGTTCAGAAGAGTGACATTCAGGACATGACATAATAGGCCAACTTCTCTATACACACACACACACACACACACACACAGGCAGTAGCAGTAGTAGCATATAGCCAAGATAATCTTTCCATGTACACTGAACAAAAACATATTGTAAACGCAACATGCAAACATTTAAAAGATTTTACTGAGTTACAGTTCATATAAGGAAATCAGTCAATTTAAATACATAAATTAGGCCCTAATCTAATCTGTGGCGTTGTGTTGTGTGACAAAACTGCACATTTTAGAGTGGTATTTTATTGTCCCCAGCACAAGGTGCACCTCTGTATTGATCATGCTGTTTAATCAGCTTCTTGATATGCCACACCTGTCAGGTGGATGTATTATCTTGGCAAAGGAGAAATGCTCACTAACAGGGATGTGAACACATTTGTGCACTAATTTTAAGATAAATAATATTTTTGTGCGTATGGAACATTTCTGGGATCTTTTGTTTCAGCTCATGAAAAATGGGACCAACACTTTACGTGTTGCGTTCATATTTTTGTTCAGTATAGTTAGTTGGACTAGGATCAGGGATTCGCTTCTATACTACCTAGACATTATGGTCCCTATCAACACAAAGTTCAAGTTTCATATTACACCATATTCCCTATATACAAGGGTGACATTTCAGATTTGTACCATAAGTCAAACTTCACCAACTCTTATGTATTTAAAAACTGTTTTTTAAGGTTAATTCAGGCTAGTCTCTTTGCAATAATATTTATTTTTCAACAGAGACCTGGTCATATGATCGACTGCTACCCTCTCATATTTAAGTCGTCACATTAAAAACCTGTACAGACAAATAATAAATAAACAAATAATAGTGTCCAGTACAGGCCGTGAGAAGGAGGGGTGGGAGCTGAGATACAGGCGCTCTTCTTGTCTTCAGCAGGGGAGTAGGGTGGAGGTTTGTCCTGGAGAAGATGTTTTCATACATTCCCCTAATTTATTTGGACAGTGAAGCTAAGACTTTTAATTTGTCTCTATACTCCAGCATTTTGGATCTGAGATCAAGTGTTTCATGTGAGGCGACAGTACAGAATGTCACTTTTTATTTGAGGGTATTTTCATTCATATCTGTTTTAGAAATGAAAGCATTTTATGTATCTAGTCCCCCCATTTGAATGTATCATAATTAATTGGACAAACATCAAGCTTGTGACCAATATTCCCTCTAATCTATTTTAGCACTGAGCAAATTTCAGGTCGGCTGAGCGCAAACTTGAACGTTTTGAAAATTCTGTGCAACTTCCAACGAGTGTTAACTGTGAACACTGAGGCTGTGCCCGCTTTAACTTACTGTTTTAACAGTGGCCAAGTAGGCTACTATGGCTATTTGATCATAATGTAGGCCTACTGTCAAAAACAATGGAGAAAATGCATCTCATAACATTTAACATGGAAATAGCTGTTCAATCATTCAGCCTACAGAAGCAGCCAATGTGTGGTGTTCAATGTAGGCCTACATTCCATGAGACTTTTGAAAAAAACATGCAGGGCTTGACATTAACCTCTATGAGATCGGTGTCCCGTATACGGGACGGTTGAATTAACGTGCGCTAATGTGATTAGCATGACTGTTGTAAGTATCAGCAAACTTTCCAGGACATAGACATCTATCATATGGGCAGAAAACTTAAATTCCTGTTAATCTAACTGCACTGTCCAATTTACAGTAGCTATTACAGTGAAAGAATACCATGTTATTGTTTGAGGAGAGTGCACAACAAATGTATCACGGCAACTGGTTTGATCAATTCACCTCTGAAGGTAAATAATGTACTTACATTCAGTAATCTTGCTCTGTTTTGTCATCCTAAGGGTCTCAGAGATAAAATGTAGCATAGTTTTGTTTGATAAAATCAATTTTTATATTCAAATGTAGGAACTGGGTTCTACAGTTTGAACCCCTGCTGTCTCTGGCTCCACACCCACCCCGCCATCTAGATGTGTGAAAGTTAATGTATAAGCTAGTTGTCACGATTGTCATACACAGAGGACCAAGGCGCAGCGTGGAATGCGAACATACTTTTAATTTGAATGATCACACGAACAAAACAACAAACGATACAAAACGTGAAGTCCTTGGTTACAATACAAACCATACGGAACAAGATCCCACAACACACTGTGGAAAACAGGCTGCCTAAGTATGGTTCCCAATCAGAGACAACAAGCAACAGCTGATACAAGTTGCCTCTGATTGAGAACCACACCGGCCAACATAGAAACAAAAGAACTAGATAATAACCCTAGCACACAAAACACATAGAAACCACACACCCTGGCTCAACATAACAGAGTCCCAGAGCCAGGGCGTGACAGTACCCCCCCACCCCCCCAAAGGCGCGGACTGCGACCGCGCCAAACATAAACCGAACAGGGGAGGGCCGGGTGGGCATTCCTCCTCGGAGGCGGTTCCGGCTCCGGGCTTGACCCCCACCCTCCAACCAACCCCCCAAAGCGCCCCTGGTCCGGTCTGGCCCTGCTGGCCGGAGCTGGACTGAACACTGGTGGAGCGGATTGCTCTAGCTCCGGGGTGGAGCAGCTGACCGGTGCCGGACCAGGCACCGGTGGAACAGGCACGGGCTGTGCCGGACTGACGACGCGCACCACAGGCTTGGTGCGGGGAGCAGGGACGGGCCGGACCGGGCTGACGACGCGCACCATTGGCTTGGTGCGGGGAGCAGAGACGGGCCGAACCGGGCTGACGAAGCGCACCACTGGCTTGGTGCGGGGAGCAGGAACAGGCCGGACCGGGCTGACGACGCGCACCATTGGCTTGGTGCGGGGAGCAGGGACGGGCCGAACCGGGCTGACGAAGCGCACCACTGGCTTGGTGCGGGGAGCAGGAACAGGCCGGACCGGGCTGACGACGCGCACCACTGGCTTGGTGCGGGGAGCAGGGACGGGCCGAACCGGGCTGACGAAGCGCACCACTCGCTTGGTGCGGGGAGCAGGAACAGGCCGGACCGGGCTGACGACGCGCACCACAGCCTTGGTGCGAGGGGCAGGAACATGCCGGACCGGGCTGGCGACGCGCACCACAGGCTCGGTGCGAGGGACAGGAACAAGCCGGACTGTACTGGGGACACACACCACTGGCCCTACGCGGGGATCAGGAACGGGCCGGACCGGACTGGCAAAACAAACCAGAAATAGAATAGTGGAGGACGGAAGCTAGCTGTCCTCCGGCTACACCATGGTGCTACCCTACATAGTGCTGTTGAGGCTACTGTAGACCTTTGCAAAATACTGTGTTTTAATCAGTTATTTGGTGATGTGATTATATTGAGTATAGATTTATCTAAAAAGGATCACTTTTTTAATGTTTTACCATTTACATTTTCATGAAATTCACTGAGGAGGATGGCCCTCCCCTTCTTCCTCTGAAGAGCCTCCACTGGTATTGACTGCAGCTGAAATACTTCCTGAGGAGACTATAGATGGCATCTGGGTTAGCTAGAATGTCACTATTCCTGATTCCGATTGAGACTACATCTTCTGCTCTTCCCTTGAGATGGATGAGAATCTCTCAGGCCTGTTCCTCTATTTTCATGTGTCCCTTTTTAATAAAGTTTATCATGGCCTCTTCCCATTCATCAAATGTAATTGTGTCTTATCTCTCCCCTCTAAAGGAAGGTGGTTCTTTGACTTTTCTTTGGGCAACTACTTGCCCAAAGAGAAGTCTAGAACTTGGCTAACTGGAGGGTCAGGTCTGTGTCTTGGTTCACTTTGGCTAGTGGCTGTAGCTCCTGTTGGGCTACTAGAACTGAAGTGCATGATAATGCTATCAGCTAGCTGCTGTCCTATCTGTTGGACTATGATACTCATCTGGCCTATTAGCACTGCATCGTCATTGGGGTTAGGAGTGGAGGTGCTAACAACCTGGGGCCTAGGTGAGTTGACTGCATGATGACAATGAGAAGCTGCATTGTCCCCACTGACTAAAGGAACTTCACCTGCAATTTCACTACCATTGACATCACCACACACACTAGGACTACCAGTTGGGAAAGGAATAGATAACCCCAACACACCCCTTCCCCTACCAACATTGACAGGTGTTAGCAAATCTGAAAAACAAATACGGTTGAAACTCATTGTAGTAGCTCAAAATGAAAGTTGATAAAAAAAATATTTTGTAGCAAAATTTGAAATTGTGTTTTTTACATTGGATAAAAGTAGAGACTCAGAGCTAGAAAATTGTGTATCATACACTACAGTTGAGGAAAAATTAGAAATTAATTATGCGTTGAAAATTGGTAAACTTGTAACCTAACTTATGAGAAAATTGCCTTTGAATGTTTTGTACACCTTATGGAGACCTCTTCTTTGTCTACACCCATTCAGCATCGTTCACACCCTCTCAAGCTTTAGCCCCACCCATCTCTTTAAGGTATGATCCGAGCGTCCTGTCCTAACAACAGCAGTCAAGCTAACTGGCTAGCTTGCTAGCTACTTCCAGACACAAATGAGAGAACAGCTCACTCTGACCATTTTACTCGCCCTAGCAGAGCTGGTTAGGATGTTTTTATGTTTTCCAGAGCGTTGGTGACTGCAACTGTGCTGCTGGCAACAATTTACGCTTTTTTGCAAACGTCTACTGACACCGGCCATATTCCATGGGTGTTGAGCGTTCGTAATTTCGTCAGTTATTATGCGCTCTGGCACACTCAGACGAGAGTTCTCTGAAATCGGAGTAGATAGCCAGAGCGAATTTAAAAGCTACATCTATCAACCTTGCCACCAGAGGTCTCTTCACAGTCCCCAAGTCCAGAACAGACTATGGGAGGCACACAGGACTACATAGAGCAATGACTACATGGAACTCTATTCCACATCAGGTAACTGATGCAAGCAGTAGAATCAAATTTAAAACATTTCTAAAAATACACCTTATGGAACAGTGGGATTGTGAAGCAACACAAACATAGGCACAGACACATGCATACACACACATGATAACATACGTTCTATACACACACGTACACATGGATTTTGTGTTGTAGATATGTGATAGTGGATTATGGGCCTGAGGGGGCACACTTTATGTTGTAAATTCTGTAATGAATGTATTGTAATGTTTTAAAAATTAATTTTGTTGGACCCCAGGAAGAGCTAATGGGTACAAATATCTACCTCAAATACCTTGTAACCCTGCACACTGATCTGGAACTGGTACTCCTTGTATATAGCTTTATTCTTGGGTATTTTATTCCTCGTCAAACATTAAAGGAACAGTTGTCTCCATGTCTCGTCAGTACCTGGTAGGAGTACTCGGGTGGGGGTCCCGCGGAGTTCATGTCAAGGCGTGCTGAAGGTGGGTGTGGTGTATGAATCATGCGCAGAACGCAGAGGCTCAGTCCAAAGGCTTTAGTGCAATATATATAAAAGACAGAAGCACAATAAGCCCGAAGGCGAATACACGGCGCACACAGGCGACAAAACAAACGGCGCACAAACATGTGCAAAAATAACCTCTCCAAAACACTGGATGGAAAATGTAGCTCCAAACACGAAACAGAAGCGCAATCACAGAAGCGCAAAGGGCCCCACAAACCGCCGACCCAGCTTCCGGCAGGGCAGGCGGAGGGGTAGGTTTCTGGTAGAGAGCCAGACTCGATCTCCGGGTGCGTACACCGGCCCCTCACTGCGGTGGAGATCGGCGCTCGCCTTGTGACGAAGGACGGCCCGCTGCAGATGGACGTGGGCAGCGTTCCACGTCTCTTCCGAGCGCCTCATCCAATCATCCACCGCAGGGGCCTCGATCTGGCTCTGCTGCCAAGGTGCCAGAACCGGCTGGTAACCTAACACACATTGGAAGGGGGTTAGGTTAGTAGAGGAGTGGCGGAGAGAGTTCTGGGCCATCTCGGCCCAGGGAATGTACCGTGCCCACTCCTCCGGCCGGTCCTGGCAATACGACCTCAGAAACCTACCCACATCCTGGTTGACACGTTCTACCTGCCCGTTACTCTCCGGGTGGTACCCTGAGGTAAGGCTAACCGAGACCCCCAAACGCTCCATGAACGCTCTCCAAACACAAGAGGTAAACTGGGGGCCTCGATCAGACACTATATCCTCGGGTACCCCGTAATGCCGGAAGACGTGGGTAAATAGGGCCTCAGCGGTCTCTAGGGCAGTAGGAAGACCCGACATAGGGAGAAGACGACAGGCCTTAGAGAACCGGTCCACAACGACCAGGATGGTGGTATTCCCCTGAGAGAGGGGAAGGTCTGTCAAAAAATCCACCGAGAGGTGGGACCATGGTCGTTGTGGAACGGGCAGGGGTTGTAACTTACCCCTGGGCAGATGTCGGGGCGCCTTACACTGGGCACACACCGAGCAGGAGGAGACATAAACCCTCACATCCCTAGCCAAAGTGGGCCACCAGTATTTAGGGCTAAGGGAATGCACCGTCCGGCCGATACCCGGATGTCCAGAGGAGGGTGACGTGTGAGCCCAGTAAATGAGTCGATCCCGAATCTCGAGCGGAACGTACTTCCGACCCTCAGGACACTGTGGAGGGCTGGGGTCGGTACGCAACGCTCGCTCGATTTCGGCATCGACCTCCCACACCACCGGTGCCACAAGGCAAGACTCCGGTAGTATGGGAGTGGGCTCAACGGACCTCTCCTCCGTGTCATACCGCCGGGACAGCGCATCCGCCTTACCATTCTGGGACCCAGGGATGTACGTGATTTTAAATACGAACCTGGTGAGAAACATACTCCATCGAGCCTGGCGAGGGTTCAGTCTCCTCGCTGCCCGGATGTACTCCAGGTTCCGATGGTCAGTCAAAATGAGGAAAGGGTGTTGAGCCCCCTCAAGCCAATGCCTCCACACCTTAAGGGCTTGAACTACAGCTAACAGCTCCCTGTCCCCAACGTCATAGTTACGCTCCGCCGGGCTGAGCTTCTTTGAGTAAAAAGCACAGGGGCGGAGTTTAGGTGGCGTGCCGGACCGTTGAGAGAGAACGGCCCCTATACCAGCCTCAGACGCGTCTACCTCGACCTGAAAGGGTAATGCGGGATCCGGATGCGCCAGCACCGGAGCCGACGTAAACAGGTCCTTCAGTCTCCTAAAGGCCCTGTCCGCATCGGCTGACCACTGCAGGCGCACCGGACCCCCCTTCAGAAGGGACGTGATGGGAGCTGCCACCTGTCCAAAACCCCGGATAAACCTCCGGTAGTAATTCGCAAAGCCCAAAAACTGCTGCACCTCTTTTACAGTAGTTGGGGTTTGCCAATTACGCACAGCGGACACACGATCCACCTCCATTCTCACCCCTGACGCGGACAACCGATAACCCAAAAAGGAGACCAACTCCTGGAAAAACAGACATTTCTCTGCCTTGACATATAGGTCGTGCTCCAACAGCCTCCTCAATACACGACGCACCAGGGTTATATGCTCGGCTCGGGTAGACGAGTACACCAGAATGTCATCAATGTACACGACCACCCCTTGTCCCTGCATATCCCGGAATATGTCATCTACGAAGGATTGGAAGACTGATGGAGCATTCATCAACCCATATGGCATGACGAGATATTCGAAATGACCTGACGTGGTACTAAAAGCTGTCTTCCATTCGTCACCCTTCCTAATGCGCACCAAGTTATACGCGCTCCTGAGATCCAGTTTTGTGAAAAACCGCGCTCCATGCAATGACTCCGTCATGGTCGCAATCAGAGGGAGTGGATAACTGTATTTCACAGTAATCTGATTGAGTCCACGGTAATCAATGCACGGGCGCAACCCTCCATCTTTCTTTTTCACAAAAAAGAAGCTCGAGGAGGCGGGAGAAGTGGAGGGCCGAATGTATCCCTGTCTCAAAGATTCGGCTATGTAAGTCTCCATAGCTTTTCTCTCCTCTTGAGACAAAGGATACACATGGCTCCGTGGGAGCGCTGCTCCTGCCTGGAGATCAATCGCACAATCCCCCTGTCTATGAGGAGGCAACTGCGTCGCCCCAGTTTTGCTAAACACGAGAGCTAAATCCCCATATTCAGGCGGAATGTGCAGTGCGGGCACTTGGTTTGGACTTTCCACCGAAGTCGCCCCCACGGAAACACCCAGACATCGCCCCTCGCACTGAGCAGACCACCCATCGAGAGCCCTCTGTTGCCACGAAATAGCAGGGTTATGGGTGCTTAACCAGGGAATCCCCAGCACCACTGGGTACGCAGGAGAGTCGATCAGATACAGCTGTATAGTCTCCTCATGACCCCCCTGCGCACACATCCGAAGTGGCGCTGTGATCTCCCTGATCAACCCCGACCCCAACGGGCGGCTATCTAAGGCATGAACGGGAAAAGGTTTGTCAACAGGTAGGAGAGGGATCCCTAACTCAAAACAAAACTTCCGATCAACAAAATTCCCAGCTGCGCCTGAATCTACTAGCGCCTTATGCTGGGAATGAAGTGCAACCTGTGGAAAACACACAGGTATACAAAAGTGCGCAACAGAAAGCTCTGGGTAAGTGGGACGTCTACTCACCTGGGAGGCCCCCCCAGTGCGTGGCCTGTTGTCTTCTCCCCCGGAGAACCATCCCCAGCACCTGGCCGCAGTGTGCCCTCCACGACCGCACTTGGTGCAGGAGACAGGCCCCCTCGGGCTCCTCCTCCTCCGTTCTCTAGCGCCGGCACCCCCGAGCTCCATAGGGCTCGGCTCGGAGGTGCCGGAGGGCGGAATGGACGGACTCCCCTCGGGCCAGCAGGGTGTCCAGACGGATGGACATATCGACCAATTGGTCGAAGGTAAGATGGGTATCCCTGCAGGCCAACTCACGTTGAACGTCCTCTCGTAGGCTACATCGAAAATGGTCGATGAGAGCCCGTTCATTCCACCCTGCATCCGCCGCTAGAGTCCGGTACTCTAGAGCGAACACCTGAGCGCTCCTCTTCCCCTGTCTCAAATGGACTAGACGCTCCCCCGCCGCTTTGCCCTCAGGTGGATGGTCGAACACGGCCTTGAAGCGGCGGGAGAACTCGGCGTAGGTGATGGTGTTGGCGTCCATCTTCCTCCACTCGGCGTTAGCCCACTCCAACGCCTTGCCCGTGAGACAGGAGATGAGGGCGGAAACGCTCTCGTATCCCGAGGGCACCGGGTGTACAGTGGCCAGGTAGAGCTCCACCTGCAGGAGGAACCCCTGACACCCGGCAGCTGTTCCGTCATACGCCCTCGGGAGCGAGAGCCGAATCCCCCTGGGTTCCGAACCTGGGACTGGTGGACCGACCGATGGGGTGGGCAGGGTAGGTGGAGGTGTGGGTACCCTGCTGGCCTCCCATCGGTGCAAGGTGTTGATTACCTCCTGTAGAGCGGACACCAGTTGTCTTATCTGGCCCTCTTGCCCACGGAGATGCTCCTCGAGCGACACAGGCGTCACTGCCGATCCTGCTGATTCCATTAAGGTGTGTGATTCTGTCAAGGCGTGCTGAAGGTGGGTGTGGTGTATGAATCATGCGCAGAACGCAGAGGCTCAGTCCAAAGGCTTTAGTGCAATATATATAAAAGACAGAAGCACAATAAGCCCGAAGGCGAATACACGGCGCACACAGGCGACAAAAGAAACGGCGCACAAACATGTGCAAAAATAACCTCTCCAAAACACTGGAGGGAAAATGTAGCTCCAAACACGAAACAGAAGCGCAATCACACACAACGACAAGCACACACAACGAGAACTAAATAGGACACTAACGAGGACTAACAAGACACAGGTGTACAACATCCAGACAAAACCAAACGAACATGAAACATAGATCGGTGGCAGCTAGTACTCCGGGGACGACGACCGCCGAAGCCTGCCCGAACCAGGAGGAGGAGCAGCCTCGGCCGAAACCGTGACAGTTCATCCCATTGGCTGGGGGAGGAGGGTAGGCATAGGCCTCATTGGCCATATATTTTCCAGAGAATCTACCAATTTTCCTTCCTGAGGAAATTGCAAGAAATTCTCGGGCTTCCCGGTATTCCCGTTCAAACCGAAAGTGCTATTTAAAAGCATATAATACCATTAAATAAAATCTGACATGATTATACCACTCTAAATGGAGAAATATGCACAATCTAAAGGGTTCTTTATGTATTTGTTGCAATTTAATCAACAATGTTCCCTCAAAGTCACCACACCATTTCATTGATGTAGCCTAGTTTTAACAGGCCTATGAAGCACTGATGGCCGACGGGTCAAATATGAGGTTAATACAGTACAAATTAATATTTTTAGCCTACCTTTGAAAGATGCATTTTGGTCCTTTTCTCTCCCCTTGCACCTGGCTATCGAGGGAATTTGGGAAGGTTGTGGCTGTTTATACTTCACTTATTGTTATGATTTTGTCAGAGGAAACTAATCTGAATCTCCAATAATCAAACAGTTAAGCGGAGATTCAACAATGGATAGCGCCGCAGTTGATCAATTGCCCGTGAATCTAAACCCGCATTTAATATGCCATTCTAAGGTAGGCTATATTTTACATAAAATCTTATGAGGCCTACTTACTGCATCTGTTTTCTAGCAATAAAGTAAATGATCATCTCTGAAGTCACAGCATAAATGAAACGTGAGACTTTGGACTACACAAACGGACTATATATTCAAAGTAAATAAACTGCCATTATTACTTTTATTCAATACAAAATACAGTTCTCGCATTATTTTTCAACAGGAAAAACACTTGGTCAGAAACTAAGTAATTGACACTGACTGATTCCATGTAGCAAACAAAATCATTTGCATAGGCCATACCCGTTTTAACGTGTTGCTTCAAAACAGGCTCAATTCAGGTCGGATTTGCAGTCGGCCTCGTTGGCATAAATGAGTAAAGCTTTGCCACAGACCTTTTGTATTAAAGCAGGTAGGCCTACCGGTAGCTCAAAAGTTGGAGTCAATTTTGTTACTGTATTTCAAGGTTGCGTGTACATGCACTTTGAATTCATGGCGACTAAAAACGGTAGGCTACGACGCACAAACCCTAGGCGCTACAAGCAACTCTGGGAGAGCTAGGACCAGATCGCAGCCTGCCAGCTAAGACAGGTTAACATTGCCTTTAACCTAAAAGTTTGGATTTTTACTGGCATATGCAGACCAACCCCCAAAACGATTGGCTAATGATATGAGAGCTGGTGTTACATGTAAGAATTCACGAGTAGGAAACCAATTGTCCGTAGACTCAAGACTAGTAGACACTCAGCAGAGTAATTTAAATGCAATTTGACAACATTCAGCACTGACACCATTAACCCCAATTCTAGCAACATCCTCATTTACAGACGTGATATGCACCAACCCCAAGCGCTCAGTTCTACAAACTACATCAGGTTAAATTGACCTAGAACCCATTACATCATTTGATGCTACTAGCATAAGCAAATGTAGCTTAAGAAAGTCCAAAGGTAATTTAAACACCTTAACCACAAATTGGTCGAAGTAGTAATATATTGCTGATGCCAAAGCAGGTTTATAATGCAATAAAACTGTTTTGCCATCACCCCAGTTACTAAAGTCAGGTCATTGAACCTCCAAAACAAAACTAAGGACACAAGTATTAAAGTTACTGTTTAATTGAGGCAAAACACACAAACGCAGTTACACACAACCTGGACTAGAGTACCCATGTACGTCCCACTTCAGATATCCATGTTTGTGGTCAACGGGGTCTCAGATGCAGAGGTGAACTGTTCCTCAATGGCATGGTCAGTAACAGAAGGCGCTTGGTCTACAGACTCGTCCCCACTTGTGCTAGAGTATAAATTAACCACAATCAGTAGTTCTCGTGGCTTCAGTAGCCAGTTGTGTCGTCGTCGGACGTGCCGGTTGTGGCTTCTGAAGCGGCGTCGTCGGACGTGCCAGTTGTGGCTTCTGAAGCGGCGTCGTCGGACGTGCCAGTTGTGGCTTCTGAAGCGGCGTCGTCGGACGTGCCAGTTGTGGCTTCTGAAGCGGCGTCGTCGGACGTGCCAGTTGTGGCTTCTGAAGCGGCGTCGTCGGACGTGCCAGTTGTGGCTTCTGAAGCGGCGTCGTCGGACGTGCCAGTTGTGGCTTCTGAAGCGGCGTCGTCGGACGTGCCAGTTGTGGCTTCTGAAGCGGCGTCGTCGGACGTGCCAGTTGTGGCTTCTGAAGCGGCGTCGTCGGACGTGCCAGTTGTGGCTTCTGAAGCGGCGTCGTCGGACGTGCCAGTTGTGGCTTCTGAAGCGGCGTCGTCGGACGTGCCAGTTGTGGCTTCTGAAGCGGCGTCGTCGGACGTGCCAGTTGTGGCTTCTGAAGCGGCGTCGTCGGACGTGCCAGTTGTGGCTTCTGAAGCGGCGTCGTCGGACGTGCCAGTTGTGGCTTCTGAAGCGGCGTCGTCGGACGTGCCAGTTGTGGCTTCTGAAGCGGCGTCGTCGGACGTGCCAGTTGTGGCTTCTGAAGCGGCGTCGTCGGACGTGCCAGTTGTGGCTTCTGAAGCGGCGTCGTCGGACGTGCCAGTTGTGGCTTCTGAAGCGGCGTCGTCGGACGTGCCAGTTGTGGCTTCTGAAGCGGCGTCGTCGGACGTGCCAGTTGTGGCTTCTGAAGCGGCGTCGTCGGACGTGCCAGTTGTGGCTTCTGAAGCGGCGTCGTCGGACGTGCCAGTTGTGGCTTCTGAAGCGGCGTCGTCGGACGTGCCAGTTGTGGCTTCTGAAGCGGCGTCGTCGGACGTGCCAGTTGTGGCTTCTGAAGCGGCGTCGTCGGACGTGCCAGTTGTGGCTTCTGAAGCGGCGTCGTCGGACGTGCCAGTTGTGGCTTCTGAAGCGGCGTCGTCGGACGTGCCAGTTGTGGCTTCTGAAGCGGCGTCGTCGGACGTGCCAGTTGTGGCTTCTGAAGCGGCGTCGTCGGACGTGCCAGTTGTGGCTTCTGAAGCGGCGTCGTCGGACGTGCCAGTTGTGGCTTCTGAAGCGGCGTCGTCGGACGTGCCAGTTGTGGCTTCTGAAGCGGCGTCGTCGGACGTGCCAGTTGTGGCTTCTGAAGCGGCGTCGTCGGACGTGCCAGTTGTGGCTTCTGAAGCGGCGTCGTCGGACGTGCCAGTTGTGGCTTCTGAAGCGGCGTCGTCGGACGTGCCAGTTGTGGCTTCTGAAGCGGCGTCGTCGGACGTGCCAGTTGTGGCTTCTGAAGCGGCGTCGTCGGACGTGCCAGTTGTGGCTTCTGAAGCGGCGTCGTCGGACGTGCCAGTTGTGGCTTCTGAAGCGGCGTCGTCGGACATGCCAGTTGTGGCTTCTGAAGCGGTTGTGGCAGTAGGAGAGTTTCCATAGTCATCAGACCAGCGTCTCATCTTCTCAGCAGAGGCCAGGTCATCGTTTGCCAGAGAGCTACCATAGTTTGGAGAGTCTTGGGATGCTACTTCATTTGTCTCCAAATACTCTAGAGAAAAAGAGAAGAGGAACAGTTGGGTGTTCTACACGGTCTAGGCCAAATTGCCATTTGAATGTTCAGCAACATTGCACCCCACTGAACCCGACGTAGTTCTAAACGAATGTTGCAGGCCTAACATTTTCTGGCTTCTTTAGCATCAGACCCTATGGATCGGAGCATGTACAATGGAGACGTCATTTGATGACAGCTCTGAAAAACGTAGGTTCAGGTACACAAGCAAATTTTCAAAATCAACAGCAAAGGGTTTGATAACTTCTTGTTTAAAAAAAGATTCTAAACATTTGTTATTTAGACTGGGTTACTCTACGGTGTTGAATTAGTTTAAAACACAGCAGCAAAGAACATTGCTAGAAGGGATGGGATAACATAGGGGAAGAAACGCTTACCTCCAAGTCTCCTCTGCAGAGAGACTTGATCTTGTTTCTGGGACTTGCCAACAGGGGAACAAGAAACTGAGGAGAAAGAGTTGACAGAAGTTGAGTTGATACAAAATAGCTACATATATTTAATAGCAGTGAACAAAAAAGATGACCAACGTGGAAGAAACAGACAGTCAAATTTGAATCTCCAACTTACAAAGTTCAACATGTTTCCCAAACAAAACCCTTCAATCCAAATAAAACATTAGTGAACCAACCTTTGAAGACCCCCACAGTCAGCACAAAGAGCAGAAATTCTCTCACACCTCCCATGATTATGAGAATAGTCTTTATTATCAACAAGTAATGTCATCCCGTGGCCTGTATGAGGCTTATATAGGCCACTAATGACCGTTTACCAGACAAACATGACTTAACGATCAATTAACATGCTTGATTGAGTTGAAACATTCAGATAGAAATAGACCATGTAGAACAGATGTTTCTTTGGAGGGCAGGCAATCTTTTCTACTCTATATATTGCATTTATATCTGCTATGTTTTACCCTTCTGGTCTCAGATCAGCAGTAGAAAGAAGTAGGCCTAATTATTTTAGGTATAATCTTCAAAGATTTTCGGGGGAAATAAACACTGTACCCAAATCCACTTTTTATTATGATCCTGGGAAATGGGTAGGCCTCCACCATATGGTCCTTCACAGTTTTACACCTGTGTTATATTCCTTTATTTACATAGATCACATACATAAATATATATGTTAGCTGTTAGTAGCTTTGGGATCAAATTTTCATATTGTATTGTTACTAACCATATATCATATTTTCCTCATTTGCTCTGTAGGAGACTTGGCTGGTGGAGATTCGTCATATGAAGGACATTCAAGTGGATGTGATCCCTAACCTGCAGGACAGGCTCAGCGGGGTGACAGACATCCTGTAACGGATCTCCAAGCTAGTGTCTGAGGACCTGGAGAAGGCTGTGTCTACAGCTGTGGAGCAGGACAAGCAAGGTAACCTAACCTCACCTAACCTCACTGTATGAAGGATTTTATTTTTATGTATAGTCATCTCCAATCTGTTAAAATATATGTCTCTGTATTTCTCGCCCAATCTCTCTCCTCTTCCCCATCCCCTTCACTAGGTTCTCCCCAGGATAAGCACACCATCCTGGCTGTGGTCCCCAGTCCTGCTGCTCCATGACACCTAGCCAGAAAGCAGGGCCTCAGTGAATGTATGTGGTTGTTCCTTACTTTAACATAAAACTCTCATAGATATTAACACAGTAACTGTAAATAATAACAACTATTCTGGGCTATATAATTAGTAACCTGAATGATCTATCACCTATCCGTTGTTTTAGAGCTAATTTAGACTAATAAGCTGTACACCTAAATGTCTTCTCCCCTGCTCCCTTCCCCCTCCTCCTCCTCCTCAGACCGCTGTACCCTGACCTTTGACCCTCGCACGGTCAACGGTCACCTGCTCCTCTCCAGGGAGAACCTACGGGTGCCTCTTCCCACCATAATCTTTGACCCCTACATATCTCCCCCAGGAAGGAAAAGGGGAATCAGTGTATGGTGGGAATGAACGATCTTCCCTGGAGCCTCCAGCTGGATGAGTGCCAGTTGAGCGCCTGGCACAATGGGTGCCGGGAAACGATGGCTGGCCACTCCCACCACTCCCACGCGGCTGCATGCCTTCCACTGTGCCTTCACTCAGGAGCTGTTCCCTGCCTGTTGGATAGGGGCGTCAGCATCACCCTCTGCTTGCCACGATGACAACACGAAAGGGAATGACCGTGACCTAACAATCTCATATTGGATTAGTCTCCATAACCATAGACTTCGATAGACATCGCATCATTGTATCTGTCCCATTATGGTGTCTGCAAGAGCACAGGCAGCGCCATTGAGGCCATCTCCATTTTGAAGTAGTCCATTGTCATTTTCTTCTCCTACTGCTTCTATGAGTTGGCAAACAAACTGAAAGGGTGCACACTGCCACCTAGAGTGTGTTTGAACAGGTATAAAGCCAAGGTTGGCGATTTACTGCCACCTGCAGTTATGGCATTTTTTCTCATGAGTATAATTCATTGGCTGATCCCCCGTGGTGACCTGGATGGAATTCTGTGATCATTCCTTAACCTATAGGAAGTCCCACCCCATCCCCCCTTTTGCCCTCAGAAAAGCCTAAATTTGTCGGTGCATGGACTCTACAGGGGTACTGGCCCATGTTAACTCCAATGCTTTCCACAGTTGTGTCAAGTTGGCTAGGTGTCCTTTGGGTGGTGGACAATTCTTGATACACACGGGAAACCCCAGCAGTGTTACAGTTCTTGACACAAACCAGTGTGCCTGCCACCTAATAACATACCCCGTTCATAGGCACTTAAATGTTTTGTCTTGCCCATTCACTCTCTGAATGGCACACATACAAATACACAATCCATGTCTCAATTGTCTCAAGGCTTAACACTCCTTCTTTAACCTGTCTCCTCCCCTTCATCTACACTGATTGAAGTGGATTTAACAAGTGACATCAATAAGGGATCATAGCTTTCACCTGGATTCACCTGGTCAGTCTATGTCATGGAAAGAGTTCTTCATGTTTTGTATACTCAGTGTATATAAAGATGATATCTCTATCATTCTCTATGGGCTAGGTAGAGCAAGAACCATATTGTCTATACTTGTGTCACTAACCTTGGTCTAGGGGAGTAATTACATATATAGAGGGAAGCGAGCTAGTTATTTCGATTGAATCCCAGCCCCTGTTCCAGTTGGATACTAGGACACTGATGCCTGGATGGGTGAAAGCAATATGGCCTTCCATTATGCTCCGTGGAGACTTCTAAGATCAGTTAGTTTGGGAAAGTACTAGGATGTATGTAGGAAAGTAAGTCATTTAGGCGTATTACGGAACTATCCTGTGTATGTGAGACCTTTCCTTCTCCGACTGTAGTCTGCAACACCCATTTTTCCCATAGTGAGATAATTTAGCCAAGTCAGCATTTTAGAAACAAAATCCTTAACCTGGTGAGACCCCAGGTTGCGAAAATGCAACAGGCCCTCAAACTCATGTCAAACACTACATAGTTTATCTCTTTAGACCCGTATGTACACTGAACAAAAATATAAACGCAACATGTAAAGTGTTGGTCAAGGATTATTTATTTTTTTATTCCTTGATGTGATGTGGTGGGTGAGTGAGTGTGTTCTAGAATGTTCAGAAGAGTGACATTCAGGACATGACATAATAGGCCAACTTCTCTATACACACACACACACACACACACACACAGGCAGTAGCAGTAGTAGCATATAGCCAAGATAATCTTTCCATGTACACTGAACAAAAACATATTGTAAACGCAACATGCAAACATTTAAAAGATTTTACTGAGTTACAGTTCATATAAGGAAATCAGTCAATTTAAATACATAAATTAGGCCCTAATCTAATCTGTGGCGTTGTGTTGTGTGACAAAACTGCACATTTTAGAGTGGTATTTTATTGTCCCCAGCACAAGGTGCACCTCTGTATTGATCATGCTGTTTAATCAGCTTCTTGATATGCCACACCTGTCAGGTGGATGTATTATCTTGGCAAAGGAGAAATGCTCACTAACAGGGATGTGAACACATTTGTGCACTAATTTTAAGATAAATAATATTTTTGTGCGTATGGAACATTTCTGGGATCTTTTGTTTCAGCTCATGAAAAATGGGACCAACACTTTACGTGTTGCGTTCATATTTTTGTTCAGTATAGTTAGTTGGACTAGGATCAGGGATTCGCTTCTATACTACCTAGACATTATGGTCCCTATCAACACAAAGTTCAAGTTTCATATTACACCATATTCCCTATATACAAGGGTGACATTTCAGATTTGTACCATAAGTCAAACTTCACCAACTCTTATGTATTTAAAAACTGTTTTTTAAGGTTAATTCAGGCTAGTCTCTTTGCAATAATATTTATTTTTCAACAGAGACCTGGTCATATGATCGACTGCTACCCTCTCATATTTAAGTCGTCACATTAAAAACCTGTACAGACAAATAATAAATAAACAAATAATAGTGTCCAGTACAGGCCGTGAGAAGGAGGGGTGGGAGCTGAGATACAGGCGCTCTTCTTGTCTTCAGCAGGGGAGTAGGGTGGAGGTTTGTCCTGGAGAAGATGTTTTCATACATTCCCCTAATTTATTTGGACAGTGAAGCTAAGACTTTTAATTTGTCTCTATACTCCAGCATTTTGGATCTGAGATCAAGTGTTTCATGTGAGGCGACAGTACAGAATGTCACTTTTTATTTGAGGGTATTTTCATTCATATCTGTTTTAGAAATGAAAGCATTTTATGTATCTAGTCCCCCCATTTGAATGTATCATAATTAATTGGACAAATCCAATTATAGTGAGTAGTCAAACGTTTAGTGTCAAAAGTTTAGTATTTGGTCCCATATTCCTAGCACGCAATGACAACATCAAGCTTGTGACCAATATTCCCTCTAATCTATTTTAGCACTGAGCAAATTTCAGGTCGGCTGAGCGCAAACTTGAACGTTTTGAAAATTCTGTTCAACTTCCAACGAGTGTTAACTGTGAACACTGAGGCTGTGCCCGCTTTAACTTACTGTTTTAACAGTGGCCAAGTAGGCTACTATGGCTATTTGATCATAATGTAGGCCTACTGTCAAAAACAATGGAGAAAATGCATCCCATAACATTTAACATGGAAATAGCTGTTCAATCATTCAGCCTACAGAAGCAGCCAATGTGTGGTGTTCAATGTAGGCCTACATTCCATGAGACTTTTGAAAAAAACATGCAGGGCTTGACATTAACCTCTATGAGATCGGTGTCCCGTATACGGGACGGTTGAATTAACGTGCGCTAATGTGATTAGCATGACTGTTGTAAGAATCAGCAAACTTTCCAGGACATAGACATCTATCATATGGGCAGAAAGCTTAAATTCCTGTTAATCTAACTGCACTGTCCAATTTACAGTAGCTATTACAGTGAAAGAATACCATGTTATTGTTTGAGGAGAGTGCACAACAAATGTATCACGGCAACTGGTTTGATCAATTCACCTCTGAAGGTAAATAATGTACTTACATTCAGTAATCTTGCTCTGTTTTGTCATCCTAAGGGTCTCAGAGATAAAATGTAGCATAGTTTTGTTTGATAAAATCAATTTTTATATTCAAATGTAGGAACTGGGTTCTACAGTTTGAACCCCTGCTGTAATAATAAATAATAATTAGTCATTTAGCAGACGCTCTTATCCAGAGCGACTTACAGGAGCAATTAGGGTTAAGTGCCTTGCTCAAGGGCACATCGACAGATTTTTCACCTAGTCGGCTCAGGGATTAGAACCAGCGACCTTTCGGTTACTGGCACAACGCTCTTAACCACTAAGCTACCTGCTGTCTCTGGCTCCACACCCACCCCGCCAGGCCATCTAGATGTGTGAAAGTTAATGTATAAGCTAGTTGTCACGATCGTCATACACAGAGGACCAAGGCGCAGCGTGGAATGCGAACATACTTTTAATTTGAATGATCACACGAACAAAACAACAAACGATACGAAACGTGAAGTCCTTGGTTACAATACAAACCATACGGAACAAGATCCCACAACACATTGTGGAAAACAGGCTGCCTAAGTATGGTTCCCAATCAGAGACAACAAGCAACAGCTGATACACATTGCCTCTGATTGAGAACCACACCGGCCAACATAGAAACAAAAGAACTAGTTAATAACCCTAGCACACAAAACACATAGAAACCACACACCCTGGCTCAACATAACAGAGTCCCAGAGCCAGGGCGTGACACTAGTGATCCATCATGTATGACATTCCTGGGAGCGTGTAAACGTACATTTTGTATTACCATATCATTTTTGTATGTTCTCTATAGTTATGTACTTGAAAATGCATCAATTGACCAATTCGGCACATTTGGGCAGACTTGATACAAAATAGTCCAGTATTGCACTGCTTCACTGGATCAATCAGAAACTTTGCAAACACACTGCTGTGTGGCCAAAATGGGCAAAATCTAAATTGCGCCTAAACTGCAATATTATATTGTGGTCTTTCTCTTGCATTTCAAAAATGATGGAACAAAAAAAGAATAGAAAATGCATGTTTTTTTGTTTGTATTATCTTTTACCAGATCTAATGTGTTAAATTCTCCTACATTAATTTCACATTTCCACAAACTTCAAAGTATTTCCGTTTAAATGGTATCAAGAATATGCGTATCCTTGCTTCAGGTCTTGAGCTACAGGCAGTTAGATGTGGGTGTGTCATTTTAGGAGGAAATTGAAAAAAAGGGTCCGATCCTTAAGAGGTTAACCTGTTTATCGACTTGTCCTTCAGACAAGGAGGTGACTGAACATTTTGTTGTGTTGTTTGATGGAAGATACCACTTTACAAAATAAAATGCATTATTATTCCCATACCATTACTACAGAGAATCAGACAAATTATGCTACACTCTGCCTATTGGCTTGTTAGTTTATTCAAGCCTGTCTGAAAATATAACACTAAGACAAAAAAAGCTCTTTACCTGACTCTCTTTTCAAAGATGTCTAGAAATGCACACATGTTGTGCTCTTGTAGGAAGCAACCACTCCCCCATTGTTGACTAGAAATTACCTATAACTGGGCTAATAACACAATAACTAGCAAAGGATATGAACAAAATGTGCACACGTGGCTACATGCAGCTCTTGCTTTGAACTCAAAACAAGCACATCTACTCACGACCAGAGCTGTAAACACAGTCCAGTTCAAAGTAAATGGCACAGATCCATATGTGGCAATAGTCTATTTGCATACAGGCCTACTGCAGCTCTGATTGGTTATACCCACATCTGTGTAGAGTACGGGCTGAGTCATGTGCAATAGAATCCTACTCCCATGCATTCTGCCTACAACAAAATCTCTTGAGTAGTTTGTTTTGTTTCAGTATGTTGCATTGAAAGTGGCTAATATTGCGTTGATTCGATCACAATTGCCACAGTAAAGGAAAAATGTTGGAAGTGTTAACTAACATGAAAAACTTGTTGAGTGTAGTTCAATCTTGTGCTTCTCTCTGAGGGCTGATATTTCTTCTGAGATCTGCATGAGGCAGTCTCTGGCTACTGCGCGATCAAACACGCGCTCGCTCAGAGGGAACATTGCTTGTGACTACAATCTTGTTGGCTGCATTTGCAGTTCGTTTTGGTTGTGTTTTGGATTATGTTGTGTCCAATAGAAATATATGTAAATAATGTATTGTGTCATTTTGGAGTCCATTTTATAGTAAATAAAAATATAACTTGTTTCTGAACACAATCATGAATGAATCATGAATAATAAAGAGCAAGAAAGTTAAAGAGACACAACAATCATACCCCTGAAACATGCTAATGTCTCACCATTACCAATAACAGGGGAGTTTAGCATTTTTTGGTGGGTATGATATTTATGTCTATGTTAATCAATTGTCAATGAATTAATTGTGCTCTTATTTAATACTTTGGCAATATGGGATCACTCACATCATGCTAATTAAACTATCACTACTGAAGGAACTTTACAAGAGTGAGTTAGAGAAAGAGAGATGGCGCAGACTGAGAAGGCTGACATCTTACAGAAAGTACATACTATTGTCACATATGACCGCTAAGCACTTGTGGAAGTCAGATCGACAGTTACTAACCTCGATTTCGACTACAAATCCGACATCAACTCTTACCCAGCTTTTCTCTTGTTCACACCGGACACTATTATTTTGTTTCATGGGCTATAAAGAAACGCTGCAGGCGTAGACATGTTAGTCGGGCTGGCGTCTTCTTAAGACTGAGATGAAGAGAAAATCGACTGGCACTCCCCTTCGTTTCATTGGCAAATATCCAGTCAATCAGGAATAAAATGGATGAGCTTCGTTCGAGAGTCTCCTTTCAGAGAGACTTGAAAAGCTGCAATATTATATGCCTTGCAGAAACTTGGCTGACTCAATCTATGAACATGGAACTCAGTGGTTTCTCCATGCAATGGCACGATCGGATGTAGGCAGCCTCGGGAAAGTCCAAAGGGGGAGGAGTGTGCCTCTCCATTAACAACTGGTGCGCTGCTTCCAGTGTGAAGTAAATCTCAAGATTTTGCTCACCTAATCTACAATGCTTATGGTAAGCTGCAGACCTTTTTATCTACCAAGCCAACACAACTTTGGCACTCAACAAACTGTATGGGGTGTATGGGGGATTTATTATTCTCCTAATTGATGGGATGACTAACTTAGAAAGAATGCATTCTGGACTGTGCTGATGTAGGTTGTGTCACCTGGCAAGCTGTGATTGATGTGAAGAGCTGTTTTAGGGGGTAAAATGAGATAAGGATTTGTGTCTCCAAATACTAGACTATACTGGTTCTTTGTGATCTGTGAACCTTCCTTGGACGTAGAAATGGTGTCTAGGGGAGCTGGCACTTCTCATTATGACAGGTTGTTATGATAAACGTATGCCTGGAAACAGGGATGCGCTAAGAGGCGGGGAACAGCCAGTGCGCCAACGGATTGGCTGAGTAAGTCTAAACCACGCTCAAGCGTCTACTCTGATTGGCCAGCAGAGAGGTGGGAAACTCTCTCTCTGTAAGAGTATTTGAGGAAGAATCTAAAACAATAGATTTAGTTCTCTGAAGTGCCCTGCGAGGTATTTCAAGGAGCCCGTATATACGAAACATCATATTTACCATTGAAGGTTTTTGCATTAATTAAAATAACTAGTATATCTTAGAAGTCGTGTTGACCTCTTTTGTTCCTAATGCCAGATTTGAATTGACACAACTTTGACAGGTGATAAACAAACAATAAACCGCACACCCAGAGGCAGCGTTTCTAGTGGGCAGAGACTTTAACGCGGAGAGACTTACAGTACAACCGTTCTACCTCACTTCTACCAACACGTCTCTGCACATGTCGAGAGACAAATTTGAGGTGACAGAGAGTGACATTCAATACCGCCTTACACACTCTTGCCTGCATCTAGCTGATATAGGGTGTAATCATTAGTAGTCCAACAGTTGCAAACTAGAGTTTCTATTGGACAAATTCATGTATGTTTATCTTTGTTTTGTTCCATTTGCTTCCGTTTATGAAACCATTTTCAACAGAATCGGCGGAATGAATACACCCCTGAAACACGTAAACAGAGTTCACTTTCATAACAGACACGTTGTATTCCTTCTCTTCCCTTCGCTTGTGGAATTCAATGCACAACACATCAGCTGTATGTGACCAGGCGAAGAAACCTTTCCAAGCCAAACCGGTAAACCCAGCCTACATTGTTGTCCCCATAAGTAACGTCATAGTCAGCATAGCTAATAGAACTAACACATTAGTAAACACGCTACAATCATGCAGTAACATTAGTGTACAGTCAGTAAGCAGTTACACCGGCGGACCCCAGTGGCAATAAATTAGTAATACCAAAAGCTTATCTTGACTTGGAAGAGTTCCAGTGTTGTGTTGGAAAGTCATAGCCACCTAGCTAACATAGCATCCCTCTGTTTGAGCAGGGTGTTTCAGTATGCTAAACTAGCAAGCTGCATTTCCTAGCTAAGTAAATGAAAGTGAAAAAGAAATGATGAAATCTCTCTCTCGCTATTTCTCTCGTTTCTCCTTCATTTTGGAAGAAATTATTTTGTTCAAAACTTTTCAACTATTCTCTTTCTCTCTCTTTGAGTCAACTACTCACCACATTTTATATACTGCAGTGCTCGCTAGCTGTAGTTTATGCTTTTAGTACTAGATTAATTCTCTGATCCTTTGATTGGATGAACAACAGGTTAGTTCATGCTGCAGGAGCTTTGATAGGCTGGAGGACGTCCTTCGGAATTTGTCATAATAACTGTGTAACTCTACGGAAGGGGGTGAGAACTATGAGCCTCCTAGGTTTTGTCAATGTACCCAGTGGAGGACGGAAGCTAGCTGTTCTCCGGCTTCACCATGGTGCTACCCTACATAGTGCTGTTGAGGCTACTGTAGACCTTTGCAAAATACTGTGTTTTAATCAGTTATTTGGTGATGTGATTATATTTAGCATATTTTTATGTAAAAAGGATCACTTTTTTAATGTTTTACCATTTTAATTTTCATGAAATTCACTAAGGAGGATGGCCCTCCCCTTCTTCCTCTGAAGAGCCTCCACTGGTATTGACTGCAGCTGAAATGCTTCCTGAGGAGACTTTAAAAGCTACATCTATCAACCTTGCCACCAGAGGTCTCTTCACAGTCCCCAAGTCCAGAACAGACTATGGGAGGCACACAGGACTACATAGAGCAATGACTACATGGAACTCTATTCCACATCAGGTAACTGATGCAAGCAGTAGAATCAAATTTAAAACATTTCTAAAAATACACCTTATGGAACAGCGGGATTGTGAAGCAACACAAACATAGGCACAGACACATGCATACACACACATGATAACATACGTTCTATACACACACGTACACATGGATTTTGTGTTGTAGATATGTGATAGTGGATTATGGACCTGAGGGGGCACACTTTATGTTGTAAATTCTGTAATGAATGTATTGTAATGTTTTAAAAATTAATTTTGTTGGACCCCAGGAAGAGCTAATGGGTACAAATATCTACCTCAAATACCTTGTAACCCTGCACACTGATCTGGAACTGGTACTCCTTGTATATAGCTTTATTCTTGGGTATTTTATTCCTCGTCAAACATTAAAGGAACAGTTGTCTCCATGTCTCGTCCGTACCTGGTAGGAGTACTCGGGTGGGGGTCCCGCGGAGTTCATCCCATTGGCTGGGGGAGGAGGGTAGGCATAGGCCTCATTGGCCATATATTTTCCAGAGAATCTACCAATTTTCCTTCCTGAGGAAATTGCAATAAATTCTCGGGCTTCCCGGTATTCCCGTTCAAACCGAAAGTGCTATTTAAAAGCATATAATACCATTAAATAAAATCTGACATGATTATACCACTCTAAATGGAGAAATATGCACAATCTAAAGTGTTCTTTATGTATTTGTTGCATTTTAATCAACAATGTTCCCTCAAAGTCACCACACCATTTCATTGATGTAGCCTAGTTTTAACAGGCCTATGAAGCACTGATGGCCGACGGGTCAAATATGAGGTTAATACAGTACAAATTAATATTTTTAGCCTACCTTTGAAAGATGCATTTTGGTCCTTTTCTCTCCCCTTGCACCTGGCTATCGAGGGAATTTGGGAAGGTTGTGGCTGTTTATACTTCACTTATTGTTATGATTTTGTCAGAGGAAACTAATCGGAATCTCCAATAATCAAACAGTTAAGCGGAGATTCAACAATGGATAGCGCCGCAGTTGATCAATTGCCCGTGAATCTAAACCCGCATTTAATATGCCATTCTAAGGTAGGCTATATTTTACATAAAATGTTATGTGGCCTACTTACTGCATCTGTTTTCTAGCAATAAAGTAAATGATCATCTCTGAAGTCACAGCATAAATGAAACGTGAGACTTTGGACTACACAAACGGACTATATATTCAAAGTAAATAAACTGCCATTATTACTTTTATTCAATACAAAATACAGTTCTCGCATTATTTTTCAACAGGAAAAACACTTGGTCAGAAACTAAGTAATTGACACTGACTGATTCCATGTAGCAAACAAAATCATTTGCATAGGCCATACCCGTTTTAACGTGTTGCTTCAAAACAGGCTCAATTCAGGTCGGATTTGCAGTCGGCCTCGTTGGCATAAATGAGTAAAGCTTTGCCACAGACCTTTTGTATTAAAGCAGGTAGGCCTACCGGTAGCTCAAAAGTTGGAGTCAATTTTGTTACTGTATTTCAAGGTTGCGTGTACATGCACTTTGAATTCATGGCGACTAAAAACGGTAGGCTACGACGCACAAACCCTAGGCGCTACAAGCAACTCTGGGAGAGCTAGGACCAGATCGCAGCCTGCCAGCTAAGACAGGTTAACATTGCCTTTAACCTAAAAGTTTGGATTTTTACTGGCATATGCAGACCAACCCCCAAAACGATTGGCTAATGATATGAGAGCTGGTGTTACATGTAAGAATTCACGAGTAGGAAACCAATTGTCCGTAGACTCAAGACTAGTAGACACTCAGCAGAGTAATTTAAATGCAATTTGACAACATTCAGCACTGACACCATTAACCCCAATTCTAGCAACATCCTCATTTACAGACGTGATATGCACCAACCCCAAGCGCTCAGTTCTACAAACTACATCAGGTTAAATTGACCTAGAACCCATTACATCATTTGATGCTACTAGCATAAGCAAATGTAGCTTAAGAAAGTCCAATGGTAATTTAAACACAAATTGGTCGAAGTAGTAATATATTGCTGATGCCAAAGCATGTTTATAATGCAATAAAACTGTTTTGCCATCACCCCAGTTACTAAAGTCAGGTCATTGAACCTCCAAAACAAAACTAAGGACACAAGTATTAAAGTTACTGTTTAATTGAGGCAAAACACACAAACGCAGTTACACACAACCTGGACTAGAGTACCCATGTACGTCCCACTTCAGATATCCATGTTTGTGGTCAACGGGGTCTCAGATGCAGAGGTGAACTGTTCCTCAATGGCATGGTCAGTAACAGAAGGCGCTTGGTCTACAGACTCGTCCCCACTTGTGCAAGAGTATAAATTAACCACAATCAGTAGTTCTCGTGGCTTCAGTAGCCAGTTGTGGCTTCTGAAGCGGCGTCGTCGGACGTGCCAGTTGTGGCTTCTGAAGCGGCGTCGTCGGACGTGCCAGTTGTGGCTTCTGAAGCGGCGTCGTCGGACGTGCCAGTTGTGGCTTCTGAAGCGGCGTCGTCGGACGTGCCAGTTGTGGCTTCTGAAGCGGCGTCGTCGGACGTGCCAGTTGTGGCTTCTGAAGCGGTTGTGGCAGTAGGAGAGTTTCCATAGTCATCAGACCAGCGTCTCATCTTCTCAGCAGAGGCCAGGTCATCGTTTGCCAGAGAGCTACCATAGTTTGGAGAGTCTTGGGATGCTACTTCATTTGTCTCCAAATACTCTAGAGAAAAAGAGAAGAGGAACAGTTGGGTGTTCTACACGGTCTAGGCCAAATTGCCATTTGAATGTTCAGCAACATTGCACCCCACTGAACCCGACGTAGTTCTAAACGAATGTTGCAGGCCTAACATTTTCTGGCTTCTTTAGCATCAGACACTATGGATCGGAGCATGTGCAATGGAGACGTCATTTGATGACAGCTCTGAAAAACGTAGGTTCAGGTACACAAGCAAATTTTCTAAATCAACAGCAAAGGGTTTGATAACTTCTGGTTTAAAAAAAGATTCTAAACATTTGTTATTTAGACTGGGTTACTCTACGGTGTTGAATTAGTTTAAAACACAGCAGCAAAGAACATTGCTAGAAGGGATGGGATAACATAGGGGAAGAAACGCTTACCTCCAAGTCTCCTCTGCAGAGAGACTTGATCTTGTTTCTGGGACTTGCCAACAGGGGAACAAGAAACTGAGGAGAAAGAGTTGACAGAAGTTGAGTTGACACAAAATAGCTACATATATTTAATAGCAGTGAACAAAAAAGATGACCAACGTGGAAGAAACAGACAGTCAAATTTGAATCTCCAACTTACAAAGTTCAACATGTTTCCCAAACAAAACCCTTCAATCCAAATAAAACATTAGTGAACCAACCTTTGAAGACCCCCACAGTCAGCACAAAGAGCAGAAATTCTCTCACACCTCCCATGATTATGAGAATAGTCTTTATTATCAACAAGTAATGTCATCCCGTGGCCTGTATGAGGCTTATATAGGCCACTAATGACCGTTTACCAGACAAACATGACTTAACGATCAATTAACATGCTTGATTGAGTTGAAACATTCAGATAGAAATAGACCATGTAGAACAGATGTTTCTTTGGAGGGCAGGCAATCTTTTCTACTCTATATATTGCATTTATATCTGCTATGTTTTACCCTTCTGGTCTCAGATCAGCAGTAGAAAGAAGTAGGCCTAATTATTTTAGGTATAATCTTCAAAGATTTTCGGGGGAAATAAACACTGTACCCAAATCCACTTTTTATTATGATCCTGGGAAATGGGTAGGCCTCCACCATATGGTCCTTCACAGTTTTACACCTGTGTTATATTCCTTTATTTACATAGATCACATACATAAATATATATGTTAGCTGTTAGTAGCTTTGGGATCAAATTTTCATATTGTATTGTTACTAACCATATATCATATTTTCCTCATTTGCTCTGTAGGAGACTTGGCTGGTGGAGATTCGTCATATGAAGGACATTCAAGTGGATGTGACCCCTAACCTGCAGGACAGGCTCAGCGGGGTGACAGACATCCTGTAACGGATCTCCAAGCTAGTGTCTGAGGACCTGGAGAAGGCTGTGTCTACAGCTGTGGAGCAGGACAAGCAAGGTAACCTAACCTCACCTAACCTCACTGTATGAAGGATTTTATTTTTATGTATAGTCATCTCCAATCTGTTAAAATATATGTCTCTGTATTTCTCGCCCAATCTCTCTCCTCTTCCCCATCCCCTTCACTAGGTTCTCCCCAGGATAAGCACACCATCCTGGCTGTGGTCCCCAGTCCTGCTGCTCCATGACACCTAGCCAGAAAGCAGGGCCTCAGTGAATGTATGTGGTTGTTCCTTACTTTAACATAAAACTCTCATAGATATTAACACAGTAACTGTAAATAATAACAACTATTCTGGGCTATATAATTAGTAACCTGAATGATCTATCACCTATCCGTTGTTTTAGAGCTAATTTAGACTAATAAGCTGTACACCTAAATGTCTTCTCCCCTGCTCCCTTCCCCCTCCTCCTCCTCCTCAGACCGCTGTACCCTGACCTTTGACCCTCGCACGGTCAACGGTCACCTGCTCCTCTCCAGGGAGAACCTATGGGTGCCTCTTCCCACCATAATCTTTGACCCCTACATATCTCCCCCAGGAAGGAAAAGGGGAAACAGTGTATGGTGGGAATGAACGATCTTCCCTGGAGCCTCCAGCTGGATGAGTGCCAGTTGAGCGCCTGGCACAATGGGTGCCGGGAAACGATGGCTGGCCACTCCCACCACTCCCACGCGGCTGCATGCCTTCCACTGTGCCTTCACTCAGGAGCTGTTCCCTGCCTGTTGGATAGGGGCGTCAGCATCACCCTCTGCTTGCCACGATGACAACACGAAAGGGAATGACCGTGACCTAACAATCTCATATTGGATTAGTCTCCATAACCATAGACTTCGATAGACATCGCATCATTGTATCTGTCCCATTATGGTGTCTGCAAGAGCACAGGCAGCGCCATTGAGGCCATCTCCATTTTGAAGTAGTCCATTGTCATTTTCTTCTCCTACTGCTTCTATGAGTTGGCAAACAAACTGAAAGGGTGCACACTGCCACCTAGAGTGTGTTTGAACAGGTATAAAGCCAAGGTTGGCGATTTACTGCCACCTGCAGTTATGGCATTTTTTCTCATGAGTATAATTCATTGGCTGATCCCCCGTGGTGACCTGGATGGAATTCTGTGATCATTCCTTAACCTATAGGAAGTCCCACCCCATCCCCCCTTTTGCCCTCAGAAAAGCCTAAATTTGTCGGTGCATGGACTCTACAGGGGTACTGGCCCATGTTAACTCCAATGCTTTCCACAGTTGTGTCAAGTTGGCTGGGTGTCCTTTGGGTGGTGGACAATTCTTGATACACACGGGAAACCCCAGCAGTGTTACAGTTCTTGACACAAACCAGTGTGCCTGCCACCTAATAACATACCCCGTTCATAGGCACTTAAATGTTTTGTCTTGCCCATTCACTCTCTGAATGATACACATACACAATCCATGTCTCAATTGTCTCAAGGCTTAACACTCCTTCTTTAACCTGTCTCCTCCCCTTCATCTACACTGATTGAAGTGGATTTAACAAGTGACATCAATAAGGGATCATAGCTTTCACCTGGATTCACCTGGTCAGTCTATGTCATGGAAAGAGTTCTTCATGTTTTGTATACTCAGTGTATATAAAGATGATATCTCTATCATTCTCTATGGGCTAGGTAGAGCAAGAACCATATTGTCTATACTTGTGTCACTAACCTTGGTCTAGGGGAGTAATTACATATATAGAGGGAAGCGAGCTAGTTATTTCGATTGAATCCCAGCCCCTGTTCCAGTTGGATACTAGGACACTGATGCCTGGATGGGTGAAAGCAATATGGCCTTCCATTATGCTCCGTGGAGACTTCTAAGATCAGTTAGTTTGGGAAAGTACTAGGATGTATGTAGGAAAGTAAGTCATTTAGGCGTATTACGGAACTATCCTGTGTATGTGAGACCTTTCCTTCTCCGACTGTAGTCTGCAACACCCATTTTTCCCATAGTGAGATAATTTAGCCAAGTCAGCATTTTAGAAACAAAATCCTTAACCTGGTGAGACCCCAGGTTGCGAAAATGCAACAGGCCCTCAAACTCATGTCAAACACTACATAGTTTATCTCCTTAGACCCGTATGTACACTGAACAAAAATATAAACGCAACATGTAAAGTGTTGGTCAAGGATTATTTATTTTTTTATTCCTTGATGTGATGTGGTGGGTGAGTGAGTGTGTTCTAGAATGTTCAGAAGAGTGACATTCAGGACATGACATAATAGGCCAACTTCTCTATACACACACACTCACACACACACACACAGGCAGTAGCAGTAGTAGCATATAGCCAAGATAATCTTTCCATGTACACTGAACAAAAACATATTGTAAACGCAACATGCAAACATTTAAAAGATTTTACTGAGTTACAGTTCATATAAGGAAATCAGTCAATTTAAATACATAAATTAGGCCCTAATCTAATCTGTGGCGTTGTGTTGTGTGACAAAACTGCACATTTTAGAGTGGTATTTTATTGTCCCCAGCACAAGGTGCACCTCTGTATTGATCATGCTGTTTAATCAGCTTCTTGATATGCCACACCTGTCAGGTGGATGTATTATCTTGGCAAAGGAGAAATGCTCACTAACAGGGATGTGAACACATTTGTGCACTAATTTTAAGATAAATAATATTTTTGTGCGTATGGAACATTTCTGGGATCTTTTGTTTCAGCTCATGAAAAATGGGACCAACACTTTACGTGTTGCGTTCATATTTTTGTTCAGTATAGTTAGTTGGACTAGGATCAGGGATTCGCTCCTATACTACCTAGACATTATGGTCCCTATCAACACAAAGTTCAAGTTTCATATTACACCATATTCCCTATATACAAGGGTGACATTTCAGATTTGTACCATAAGTCAAACTTCACCAACTCTTATGTATTTAAAAACTGTTTTTTAAGGTTAATTCAGGCTAGTCTCTTTGCAATAATATTTATTTTTCAACAGAGACCTGGTCATATGATCGACTGCTACCCTCTCATATTTAAGTCGTCACATTAAAAACCTGTACAGACAAATAATAAATAAACAAATAATAGTGTCCAGTACAGGCCGTGAGAAGGAGGGGTGGGAGCTGAGATACAGGCGCTCTTCTTGTCTTCAGCAGGGGAGTAGGGTGGAGGTTTGTCCTGGAGAAGATGTTTTCATACATTCCCCTAATTTATTTGGACAGTGAAGCTAAGACTTTTAATTTGTCTCTATACTCCAGCATTTTGGATCTGAGATCAAGTGTTTCATGTGAGGCGACAGTACAGAATGTCACCTTTTATTTGAGGGTATTTTCATTCATATCTGTTTTAGAAATGAAAGCATTTTATGTATCTAGTCCCCCCATTTGAATGTATCATAATTAATTGGACAAATCCAATTATAGTGAGTAGTCAAACGTTTAGTGTCAAAAGTTTAGTATTTGGTCCCATATTCCTAGCACGCAATGACAACATCAAGCTTGTGACCAATATTCCCTCTAATCTATTTTAGCACTGAGCAAATTTCAGGTCGGCTGAGCGCAAACTTGAACGTTTTGAAAATTCTGTTCAACTTCCAACGAGTGTTAACTGTGAACACTGAGGCTGTGCCCGCTTTAACTTACTGTTTTAACAGTGGCCAAGTAGGCTACTATGGCTATTTGATCATAATGTAGGCCTACTGTCAAAAACAATGGAGAAAATGCATCCCATAACATTTAACATGGAAATAGCTGTTCAATCATTCAGCCTACAGAAGCAGCCAATGTGTGGTGTTCAATGTAGGCCTACATTCCATGAGACTTTTGAAAAAAACATGCAGGGCTTGACATTAACCTCTATGAGATCGGTGTCCCGTATACGGGACGGTTGAATTAACGTGCGCTAATGTGATTAGCATGACTGTTGTAAGAATCAGCAAACTTTCCAGGACATAGACATCTATCATATGGGCAGAAAGCTTAAATTCCTGTTAATCTAACTGCACTGTCCAATTTACAGTAGCTATTACAGTGAAAGAATACCATGTTATTGTTTGAGGAGAGTGCACAACAAATGTATCACGGCAACTGGTTTGATCAATTCACCTCTGAAGGTAAATAATGTACTTACATTCAGTAATCTTGCTCTGTTTTGTCATCCTAAGGGTCTCAGAGATAAAATGTAGCATAGTTTTGTTTGATAAAATCAATTTTTATATTCAAATGTAGGAACTGGGTTCTACAGTTTGAACCCCTGCTGTAATAATAAATAATAATTAGTCATTTAGCAGACGCTCTTATCCAGAGCGACTTACAGGAGCAATTAGGGTTAAGTGCCTTGCTCAAGGGCACATCGACAGATTTTTCACCTAGTCGGCTCAGGGATTAGAACCAGCGACCTTTCGGTTACTGGCACAACGCTCTTAACCACTAAGCTACCTGCTGTCTCTGGCTCCACACCCACCCCGCCAGGCCATCTAGATGTGTGAAAGTTAATGTATAAGCTAGTTGTCACGATCGTCATACACAGAGGACCAAGGCGCAGCGTGGAATGCGAACATACTTTTAATTTGAATGATCACACGAACAAAACAACAAACGATACGAAACGTGAAGTCCTTGGTTACAATACAAACCATACGGAACAAGATCCCACAACACATTGTGGAAAACAGGCTGCCTAAGTATGGTTCCCAATCAGAGACAACAAGCAACAGCTGATACACATTGCCTCTGATTGAGAACCACACCGGCCAACATAGAAACAAAAGAACTAGTTAATAACCCTAGCACACAAAACACATAGAAACCACACACCCTGGCTCAACATAACAGAGTCCCAGAGCCAGGGCGTGACACTAGTGATCCATCATGTATGACATTCCTGGGAGCGTGTAAACGTACATTTTGTATTACCATATCATTTTTGTATGTTCTCTATAGTTATGTACTTGAAAATGCATCAATTGACCAATTCGGCACATTTGGGCAGACTTGATACAAAATAGTCCAGTATTGCACTGCTTCACTGGATCAATCAGAAACTTTGCAAACACACTGCTGTGTGGCCAAAATGGGCAAAATCTAAATTGCGCCTAAACTGCAATATTATATTGTGGTCTTTCTCTTGCATTTCAAAAATGATGGAACAAAAAAAGAATAGAAAATGCATGTTTTTTTGTTTGTATTATCTTTTACCAGATCTAATGTGTTAAATTCCCCTACATTAATTTCACATTTCCACAGACTTCAAAGTATTTCCTTTTAAATTGTATCAAGAATATGCGTATCCTTGCTTCAGGTCTTGAGCTACAGGCAGTTAGATGTGGGTGTGTCATTTTAGGAGGAAATTGAAAAAAAGGGTCCGATCCTTAAGAGGTTAACCTGTTTATCGACTTGTCCTTCAGACAAGGAGGTGACTGAACATTTTGTTGTGTTGTTTGATGGAAGATACCACTTTACAAAATAAAATGCATTATTATTCCCATACCATTACTACAGAGAATCAGACAAATTATGCTACACTCTGCCTATTGGCTTGTTAGTTTATTCAAGCCTGTCTGAAAATATAACACTAAGACAAAAAAAGCTCTTTACCTGACTCTCTTTTCAAAGATGTCTAGAAATGCACACATGTTGTGCTCTTGTAGGAAGCAACCACTCCCCCATTGTTGACTAGAAATTACCTATAACTGGGCTAATAACACAATAACTAGCAAAGGATATGAACAAAATGTGCACACGTGGCTACATGCAGCTCTTGCTTTGAACTCAAAACAAGCACATCTACTCACGACCAGAGCTGTAAACACAGTCCAGTTCAAAGTAAATGGCACAGATCCATATGTGGCAATAGTCTATTTGCATACAGGCCTACTGCAGCTCTGATTGGTTATACCCACATCTGTGTAGAGTACGGGCTGAGTCATGTGCAATAGAATCCTACTCCCATGCATTCTGCCTACAACAAAATCTCTTGAGTAGTTTGTTTTGTTTCAGTATGTTGCATTGAAAGTGGCTAATATTGCGTTGATTCGATCACAATTGCCACAGTAAAGGAAAAATGTTGGAAGTGTTAACTAACATGAAAAACTTGTTGAGTGTAGTTCAATCTTGTGCTTCTCTCTGAGGGCTGATATTTCTTCTGAGATCTGCATGAGGCAGTCTCTGGCTACTGCGCGATCAAACACGCGCTCGCTCAGAGGGAACATTGCTTGTGACTACAATCTTGTTGGCTGCATTTGCAGTTCATTTTGGTTGTGTTTTGGATTATGTTGTGTCCAATAGAAATATATGTAAATAATGTATTGTGTCATTTTGGAGTCCATTTTATAGTAAATAAAAATATAACTTGTTTCTGAACACAATCATGAATGAATCATGAATAATAAAGAGCAAGAAAGTTAAAGAGACACAACAATCATACCCCTGAAACATGCTAATGTCTCACCATTACCAATAACAGGGGAGTTTAGCATTTTTTGGTGGGTATGATATTTATGTCTATGTTAATCAATTGTCAATGAATTAATTGTGCTCTTATTTAATACTTTGGCAATATGGGATCACTCACATCATGCTAATTAAACTATCACTACTGAAGGAACTTTACAAGAGTGAGTTAGAGAAAGAGAGATGGCGCAGACTGAGAAGGCTGACATCTTACAGAAAGTACATACTATTGTCACATATGACCGCTAAGCACTTGTGGAAGTCAGATCGACAGTTACTAACCTCGATTTCGACTACAAATCCGACATCAACTCTTACCCAGCTTTTCTCTTGTTCACACCGGACACTATTATTTTGTTTCATGGGCTATAAAGAAACGCTGCAGGCGTAGACATGTTAGTCGGGCTGGCGTCTTCTTAAGACTGAGATGAAGAGAAAATCGACTGGCACTCCCCTTCGTTTCATTGGCAAATATCCAGTCAATCAGGAATAAAATGGATGAGCTTCGTTCGAGAGTCTCCTTTCAGAGAGACTTGAAAAGCTGCAATATTATATGCCTTGCAGAAACTTGGCTGACTCAATCTATGAACATGGAACTCAGTGGTTTCTCCATGCAATGGCACGATCGGATGTAGGCAGCCTCGGGAAAGTCCAAAGGGGGAGGAGTGTGCCTCTCCATTAACAACTGGTGCGCTGCTTCCAGTGTGAAGTAAATCTCAAGATTTTGCTCACCTAATCTACAATGCTTATGGTAAGCTGCAGACCTTTTTATCTACCAAGCCAACACAACTTTGGCACTCAACAAACTGTATGGGGTGTATGGGGGATTTATTATTCTCCTAATTGATGGGATGACTAACTTAGAAAGAATGCATTCTGGACTGTGCTGATGTAGGTTGTGTCACCTGGCAAGCTGTGATTGATGTGAAGAGCTGTTTTAGGGGGTAAAATGAGATAAGGATTTGTGTCTCCAAATACTAGACTATACTGGTTCTTTGTGATCTGTGAACCTTCCTTGGACGTAGAAATGGTGTCTAGGGGAGCTGGCACTTCTCATTATGACAGGTTGTTATGATAAACGTATGCCTGGAAACAGGGATGCGCTAAGAGGCGGGGAACAGCCAGTGCGCCAACGGATTGGCTGAGTAAGTCTAAACCACGCTCAAGCGTCTACTCTGATTGGCCAGCAGAGAGGTGGGAAACTCTCTCTCTGTAAGAGTATTTGAGGAAGAATCTAAAACAATAGATTTAGTTCTCTGAAGTGCCCTGCGAGGTATTTCAAGGAGCCTGTATATACGAAACATCATATTTACCATTGAAGGTTTTTGCATTAATTAAAATAACTAGTATATCTTAGAAGTCGTGTTGACCTCTTTTGTTCCTAATGCCAGATTTGAATTGACGCAACTTTGACAGGTGATAAACAAACAATAAACCGCACACCCAGAGGCAGCGTTTCTAGTGGGCATAGACTTTAACGCGGAGAGACTTACAGTACAACCGTTCTACCTCACTTCTACCAACACGTCTCTGCACATGTCGAGAGACAAATTTGAGGTGACAGAGAGTGACATTCAATACCGCCTTACACACTCTTGCCTGCATCTAGCTGATATAGGGTGTAATCATTAGTAGTCCAACAGTTGCAAACTAGAGTTTCTATTGGACAAATTCATGTATGTTTATCCCTGTTTTGTTCCATTTGCTTCCGTTTATGAAACCATTTTCAACAGAATCGGCGGAATGAATACACCCCTGAAACACGTAAACAGAGTTCACTTTCATAACAGACACGTTGTATTCCTTCTCTTCCCTTCGCTTGTGGAATTCAATGCACAACACATCAGCTGTATGTGACCAGGCGAAGAAACCTTTCCAAGCCAAACCGGTAAACCCAGCCTACATTGTTGTCCCCATAAGTAATGTCATAGTCAGCATAGCTAATAGAACTAACACATTAGTAAACACGCTACAATCATGCAGTAACATTAGTGTACAGTCAGTAAGCAGTTACACCGGCGGACCCCAGTGGCAATAAATTAGTAATACCAAAAGCTTATCTTGACTTGGAAGAGTTCCAGTGTTGTGTTGGAAAGTCATAGCCACCTAGCTAACATAGCATCCCTCTGTTTGAGCAGGGTGTTTCAGTATGCTAAACTAGCAAGCTGCATTTCCTAGCTAAGTAAGTGAAAGTGAAAAAGAAATGATGAAATCTCTCTCTCGCTATTTCTCTCGTTTCTCCTTCATTTTGGAAGAAATTATTTTGTTCAAAACTTTTCAACTATTCTCTTTCTCTCTCTTTGAGTCAACTACTCACCACATTTTATATACTGCAGTGCTCGCTAGCTGTAGTTTATGCTTTTAGTACTAGATTAATTCTCTGATCCTTTGATTGGATGAACAACATGTTAGTTCATGCTGCAGGAGCTTTGATAGGCTGGAGGACGTCCTTCGGAATTTGTCATAATAACTGTGTAACTCTACGGAAGGGGGTGAGAACTATGAGCCTCCTAGGTTTTGTCAATGTACCCAGTGGAGGACGGAAGCTAGCTGTCCTCCGGCTTCACCATGGTGCTACCCTACATAGTGCTGTTGAGGCTACTGTAGACCTTTGCAAAATACTGTGTTTTAATCAGTTATTTGGTGATGTGATTATATTTAGCATATTTTTATGTAAAAAGGATCACTTTTTTAATGTTTTACCATTTTAATTTTCATGAAATTCACTGAGGAGGATGGCCCTCCCCTTCTTCCTCTGAAGAGCCTCCACTGGTATTGACTGCAGCTGAAATGCTTCCTGAGGAGACTATAGATGGCATCTGGGTTAGCTAGAATGCCACTATTCCTGATTCCGATTGAGACTACATCTTCTGCTCTTCCCTTGAGATGGATGAGAATCTCTCAGGCCTGTTCCTCTATTTTCATGTGTCCCTTTTTAATAAAGTTTATCATGGCCTCTTCCCATTCATCAAATGTAATTGTGTCTTATCTCTCCCCTCTAAAGGAAGGTGGTTCTTTGACTTTTCTTTGGGCAACTACTTGGACTTGGGAGAAGTCTAGAACTTGGCTAACTGTAGGGTCAGGTCTGTGTCTTGGTTCACTTTGGCTAGTGGCTGTAGCTCCTGTTGGGCTACTAGAACTGAAGTGCATGATAATGCTATCAGCTAGCTGCTGTCCTATCTGTTGGACTATGATACTCATCTGGCCTATTAGCACTGCATCGTCATTGGGGTTAGGAGTGGAGGTGCTAACAACCTGGGGCCTAGGTGAGTTGACTGCATGATGACAATGAGAAGCTGCATTGTCCCCACTGACTAAAGGAACTTCCCCTGCAATTTCACTACCATTGACATCACCACACACACTAGGACTACCAGTTGGGAAAGGAATAGATAACCCCAACACACCCCTTCCCCTACCAACATTGACAGGTGTTAGCAAATCTGAAAAACAAATATGGTTGAAACTCATTGTAGTAGCTCAAAATGAAAGTTGATAAAAAAAATATTTTGTAGCAAAATTTGAAATTGTGTTTTTTACATTGGATAAAAGTAGAGACTCAGAGCTAGAAAATTGTGTATCATACACTACAGTTGAGGAAAAATTAGAAATTAATTCTGCGTTAAAAATTGGTAAACTTGTAACCTAACTTATGAGAAAATTGCCTTTGAATGTTTTGTACACCTTATGGAGACCTCTTCTTTGTCTACACCCATTCAGCATCGTTCAGCTTTAGCCCCACCCATCTCTTTAAGGTATGATCCAAGCGTCCTGTCCTAACAACAACAGTCAAGCTAACTGGCTAGCTTGCTAGCTACTTCCAGACACAAATGAGAGAACAGCTCACTCTGACCATTTTACTCGCCCTAGTAGAGCTGGTTAGGATGTTTTTATGTTTTCCAGAGCGTTGGTGACTGCAACTGTGCTGCTGGCAACAATTTACGCTTTTTTGCAAATGTCTACTGACACCGGCCATATTCCATGGGTGTTGAGCGTTCGTAATTTCGTCAGTTATTATGCGCTCTGGCACACTCAGACGAGAGTTCTCTGAAATCGGAGTAGATAGCCAGAGCGAATTTAAAAGCTACATCTATCAACCTTGCCACCAGAGGTCTCTTCACAGTCCCCAAGTCCAGAACAGACTATGGGAGGCACACAGGACTACATAGAGCAATGACTACATGGAACTCTATTCCACATCAGGTAACTGATGCAAGCAGTAGAATCAAATTTAAAACATTTCTAAAAATACACCTTATGGAACAGCGGGATTGTGAAGCAACACAAACATAGGCACAGACACATGCATACACACACATGATAACATACGTTCTATACACACACGTACACATGGATTTTGTGTTGGAGATATGTGATAGTGGATTATGGGCCTGAGGGGGCACACTTTATGTTGTAAATTCTGTAATGAATGTATTGTAATGTTTTAAAAATTAATTTTGTTGGACCCCAGGAAGAGCTAATGGGTACAAATATCTACCTCAAATACCTTGTAACCCTGCACACTGATCTGGAACTGGTACTCCTTGTATATAGCTTTATTCTTGGGTATTTTATTCCTCGTCAAACATTAAAGGAACAGTTGTCTCCATGTCTCGTCCGTACCTGGTAGGAGTACTCGGGTGGGGGTCCCGCGGAGTTCATCCCATTGGCTGGGGGAGGAGGGTAGGCATAGGCCTCATTGGCCATATATTTTCCAGAGAATCTACCAATTTTCCTTCCTGAGGAAATTGCAATAAATTCTCGGGCTTCCCGGTATTCCCGTTCAAACCGAAAGTGCTATTTAAAAGCATATAATACCATTAAATAAAATCTGACATGATTATACCACTCTAAATGGAGAAATATGCACAATCTAAAGTGTTCTTTATGTATTTGTTGCAATTTAATCAACAATGTTCCCTCAAAGTCACCACACCATTTCATTGATGTAGCCTAGTTTTAACAGGCCTATGAAGCACTGATGGCCGACGGGTCAAATATGAGGTTAATACAGTACAAATTAATATTTTTAGCCTACCTTTGAAAGATGCATTTTGGTCCTTTTCTCTCCCCTTGCACCTGGCTATTGAGGGAATTTGGGAAGGTTGTGGCTGTTTATACTTCACTTATTGTTATGATTTTGTCAGAGGAAACTATAATAATAATAATAATAATATGCCATTTAGCAAACGCTTTTATCCAAAGCGACTTAGTCATGCGTGCATACATTTTTTGTGTATGGGTGGTCCCGGGGATCGAACCCACTACCCTGGTAGAGCACGCGTTACAAGCGCCGTGCTCTACCAGCTGAGCTACAAACTAATCGGAATCTCCAATAATCAAACAGTTAAGCGGAGATTCAACAATGGATAGCGCCGCAGTTGATCAATTGCCCGTGAATCTAAACCCGCATTTAATATGCCATTCTAAGGTAGGCTATATTTTACATAAAATCTTATGAGGCCTACTTACTGCATCTGTTTTCTAGCAATAAAGTAAATGATCATCTCTGAAGTCACAGCATAAATGAAACGTGAGACTTTGGACTACACAAACAGACTATATATTCAAAGTAAATAAACTGCCATTATTACTTTTATTCAATACAAAATACAGTTCTCGCATTATTTTTCAACAGGAAAAACACTTGGTCAGAAACTAAGTAATTGACACTGACTGATTCCATGTAGCAAACAAAATCATTTGCATAGGCCATACCCGTTTTAACGTGTTGCTTCAAAACAGGCTCAATTCAGGTCGGATTTGCAGTCGGCCTCGTTGGCATAAATGAGTGAAGCTTTGCCACAGACCTTTTGTATTAAAGCAGGTAGGCCTACCGGTAGCTCAAAAGTTGGAGTCAATTTTGTTACTGTATTTCAAGGTTGCGTGTACATGCACTTTGAATTCATGGCGACTAAAAACGGTAGGCTACGACGCACAAACCCTAGGCGCTACAAGCAACTCTGGGAGAGCTAGGACCAGATCGCAGCCTGCCAGCTAAGACAGGTTAACATTGCCTTTAACCTAAAAGTTTGGATTTTTACTGGCATATGCAGACCAACCCCCAAAACGATTGGCTAATGATATGAGAGCTGGTGTTACATGTAAGAATTCACGAGTAGGAAACCAATTGTCCGTAGACTCAAGACTAGTAGACACTCAGCAGAGTAATTTAAATGCAATTTGACAACATTCAGCACTGACACCATTAACCCCAATTCTAGCAACATCCTCATTTACAGACGTGATATGCACCAACCAAGCGCTCAGTTCTACAAACTACATCAGGTTAAATTGACCTAGAACCCATTACATCATTTGATGCTACTAGCATAAGCAAATGTAGCTTAAGAAAGTCCAATGGTAATTTAAACACAAATTGGTCGAAGTAGTAATATATTGCTGATGCCAAAGCATGTTTATAATGCAATAAAACTGTTTTGCCATCACCCCAGTTACTAAAGTCAGGTCATTGAACCTCCAAAACAAAACTAAGGACACAAGTATTAAAGTTACTGTTTAATTGAGGCAAAACACACAAACGCAGTTACACACAACCTGGACTAGAGTACCCATGTACGTCCCACTTCAGATATCCAGGTTTGTGGTCAACGGGGTCTCAGATGCAGAGGTGAACTGTTCCTCAATGGCATGGTCAGTAACAGAAGGCGCTTGGTCTACAGACTCGTCCCCACTTGTGCAAGAGTATAAATTACCCACAATCAGTAGTTCTCGTGGCTTCAGTAGCCAGTTGTGGCGTCGTCTGACGTGCCGGTTGTGGCTTCTGAAGCGGCGTCGTCGGACGTGCCAGTTGTGGCTTCTGAAGCGGCGTCGTCGGACGTGCCAGTTGTGGCTTCTGAAGCGGCGTCGTCGGACGTGCCAGTTGTGGCTTCTGAAGCGGCGTCGTCGGACGTGCCAGTTGTGGCTTCTGAAGCGGCGTCGTCGGACGTGCCAGTTGTGGCTTCTGAAGCGGCGTCGTCGGACGTGCCAGTTGTGGCTTCTGAAGCGGCGTCGTCGGACGTGCCAGTTGTGGCTTCTGAAGCGGCGTCGTCGGACGTGCCAGTTGTGGCTTCTGAAGCGGCGTCGTCGGACGTGCCAGTTGTGGCTTCTGAAGCGGCGTCGTCGGACGTGCCAGTTGTGGCTTCTGAAGCGGCGTCGTCGGACGTGCCAGTTGTGGCTTCTGAAGCGGCGTCGTCGGACGTGCCAGTTGTGGCTTCTGAAGCGGCGTCGTCGGACGTGCCAGTTGTGGCTTCTGAAGCGGCGTCGTCGGACGTGCCAGTTGTGGCTTCTGAAGCGGCGTCGTCGGACGTGCCAGTTGTGGCTTCTGAAGCGGCGTCGTCGGACGTGCCAGTTGTGGCTTCTGAAGCGGCGTCGTCGGACGTGCCAGTTGTGGCTTCTGAAGCGGCGTCGTCGGACGTGCCAGTTGTGGCTTCTGAAGCGGCGTCGTCGGACGTGCCAGTTGTGGCTTCTGAAGCGGTTGTGGCAGTAGGAGAGTTTCCATAGTCATCAGACCAGCGTCTCATCTTCTCAGCAGAGGCCAGGTCATCGTTTGCCAGAGAGCTACCATAGTTTGGAGAGTCTTGGGATGCTACTTCATTTGTCTCCAAATACTCTAGAGAAAAAGAGAAGAGGAACAGTTGGGTGTTCTACACGGTCTAGGCCAAATTGCCATTTGAATGTTCAGCAACATTGCACCCCACTGAACCCGACGTAGTTCTAAACGAATGTTGCAGGCCTAACATTTTCTGGCTTCTTTAGCATCAGACACTATGGATCGGAGCATGTGCAATGGAGACGTCATTTGATGACAGCTCTGAAAAACGTAGGTTCAGGTACACAAGCAAATTTTCAAAATCAACAGCAAAGGGTTTGATAACTTCTGGTTTAAAAAAAGATTCTAAACATTTGTTATTTAGACTGGGTTACTCTACGGTGTTGAATTAGTTTAAAACACAGCAGCAAAGAACATTGCTAGAAGGGATGGGATAACATAGGGGAAGAAACGCTTACCTCCAAGTCTCCTCTGCAGAGAGACTTGATCTTGTTTCTGGGACTTGCCAACAGGGGAACAAGAAACTGAGGAGAAAGAGTTGACAGAAGTTGAGTTGACACAAAATAGCTACATATATTTAATAGCAGTGAACAAAAAAGAGGACCAACGTGGAAGAAACAGACAGTCAGATTTGAATCTCCAACTTACAAAGTTCAACATGTTTCCCAAACAAAACCCTTCAATCCAAATAAAACATTAGTGAACCAACCTTTGAAGACCCCCACAGTCAGCACAAAGAGCAGAAATTCTCTCACACCTCCCATGATTATGAGAATAGTCTTTATTATCAACAAGTAATGTCATCCCGTGGCCTGTATGAGGCTTATATAGGCCACTAATGACCGTTTACCAGACAAACATGACTTAACGATCAATTAACATGCTTGATTGAGTTGAAACATTCAGATAGAAATAGACCATGTAGAACAGATGTTTCTTTGGAGGGCAGGCAATCTTTTCTACTCTATATATTGCATTTATATCTGCTATGTTTTACCCTTCTGGTCTCAGATCAGCAGTAGAAAGAAGTAGGCCTAATTATTTTAGGTATAATCTTCAAAGATTTTCGGGGGAAATAAACACTGTACCCAAATCCACTTTTTATTATGATCCTGGGAAATGGGTAGGCCTCCACCATATGGTCCTTCACAGTTTTACACCTGTGTTATATTCCTTTATTTACATAGATCACATACATAAATATATATGTTAGCTGTTAGTAGCTTTGGGATCAAATTTTCATATTGTATTGTTACTAACCATATATCATATTTTCCTCATTTGCTCTGTAGGAGACTTGGCTGGTGGAGATTCGTCATATGAAGGACATTCAAGTGGATGTGACCCCTAACCTGCAGGACAGGCTCAGCGGGGTGACAGACATCCTGTAACGGATCTCCAAGCTAGTGTCTGAGGACCTGGAGAAGGCTGTGTCTACAGCTGTGGGGCAGGACAAGCAAGGTAACCTAACCTCACCTAACCTCACTGTATGAAGGATTTTATTTTTATGTATAGTCATCTCCAATCTGTTAAAATATATGTCTCTGTATTTCTCGCCCAATCTCTCTCCTCTTCCCCATCCCCTTCACTAGGTTCTCCCCAGGATAAGCACACCATCCTGGCTGTGGTCCCCAGTCCTGCTGCTCCATGACACCTAGCCAGAAAGCAGGGCCTCAGTGAATGTATGTGGTTGTTCCTTACTTTAACATAAAACTCTCATAGATATTAACACAGTAACTGTAAATAATAACAACTATTCTGGGCTATATAATTAGTAACCTGAATGATCTATCACCTATCCGTTGTTTTAGAGCTAATTTAGACTAATAAGCTGTACACCTAAATGTCTTCTCCCCTGCTCCCTTCCCCCTCCTCCTCCTCCTCAGACCGCTGTACCCTGACCTTTGACCCTCGCACGGTCAACGGTCACCTGCTCCTCTCCAGGGAGAACCTACGGGTGCCTCTTCCCACCATAATCTTTGACCCCTACATCTCTCCCCCAGGTGACCTACGAGGGCATCCCCAGGAAGGAAAAGGGGAAACAGTGTATGGTGGGAATGAACGATCTTCCCTGGAGCCTCCAGCTGGATGAGTGCCAGTTGAGCGCCTGGCACAATGGGTGCCGGGAAACGATGGCTGGCCACTCCCACCACTCCCACGCGGCTGCATGCCTTCCACTGTGCCTTCACTCAGGAGCTGTTCCCTGCCTGTTGGATAGGGGCGTCAGCATCACCCTCTGCTTGCCACGATGACAACACGAAAGGGAATGACCGTGACCTAACAATCTCATATGGGATTAGTCTCCATAACTATAGACTTCGATAGACATCGCATCATTGTATCTGTCCCATTATGGTGTCTGCAAGAGCACAGGCAGCGCCATTGAGGCCATCTCCATTTTGAAGTAGTCCATTGTCATTTTCTTCTTCTACTGCTTCTATGAGTTGGCAAACAAACTGAAAGGGTGCACACTGCCACCTAGAGTGTGTTTGAACAGGTATAAAGCCAAGGTTGGCGATTTACTGCCACCTGCAGTTATGGCATTTTTTTACATTTACATTTACATTTTTACATTTTAGTCATTTAGCAGACGCTCTTATCCAGAGCGACTTACAGGAGCAATTAGGGTTAAGTTCCTTGCTCAAGGGCATATTTACGTCATTTAGCAGACGCTCTTATCCAGAGCGACTACAAATTGGTGCATTCACCCTATAGCCAGTGGGATAACCACTTTACAATTATACAATTTTTATTTTTATTTTTTATTTTTTTGGGGGGGGGGTGGGGGGGTAGAAGGATTACTTTATCCTATCCCAGGTGTTCCTTAAAGAGGTGGGGTTTCAAATGTCTCCGGAAGGTGGTGAGTGACTCCGCTGTCCTGGCGTCGTGAGGAAGCTTGTTCCACCATTGGGGTGCCAGAGCAGCGAACAGCTTTGACTGGGCTGAGCGGGAACTATGCTTCCGCAGAGGAAGGGGAGCCAGCAGGCCAGAGGTGGATGAACGCAATGCCCTCGCCTGGGTGTAGGGACTGATCAGAGCCTGAAGGTACGGAGGTGCCGTTCCCCTCACTGCTCCATAGGCAAGCACCATGGTCTTGTAACGGATGCGAGCTTCAACTGGAAGCCAGTGGAGTGTGCAGAGGAGGGGGGTGACGTGAGAGAACTTGGGAAGGTTGAACACCAGACGGGCTGCGGCATTCTGGATGAGTTGTAGGGGTTTAATGGCACAGGCAGGGAGCCCAGCCAACAGCGAGTTGCAGTAATCCAGACGGGAGATGACAAGTGCCTGGATTAGGACCTGTGCCGCTTCCTGTGTAAGGCAGGGTCGTACTCTCCGAATATTGTAGAGCATGAACCTGCAGGATCGGGTCACCGCCTTGATGTTAGCGGAGAACGACAGGGTGTTGTCCAGGGTCACGCCAAGGCTCTTCGCACTCTGAGAGGAGGACACAACGGAGTTGTCAACCGTGATGGCGAGATCATGGAACGGGCAGTCCTTCCCCGGGAGGAAGAGCAGCTCCGTCTTGCCAGGGTTCAGCTTGAGGTGGTGATCCGTCATCCATACTGATATGTCGGCCAGACATGCAGAGATGCGATTCGCCACCTGGTTATCAGAAGGGGGAAAGGAGAAGATTAGTTGTGTATCGTCAGCGTAGCAATGATAGGAGAGGCCATGTGAGGCTATGACAGAGCCAAGTGACTTGGTGTATAGGGAGAAAAGGAGAGGGCCTAGAACTGAGCCCTGGGGGACACCAGTGGTGAGAGCACGTGGTGCGGAGACAGCTTCTCGCCACGCCACTTGGTAGGAGCGACCGGTCAGGTAGGACGCAATCCAGGAGTGAGCCGCGCCGGAGATGCCCAGCTCGGAGAGGGTGGAGAGGAGGATCTGATGGTTCACTGTATCAAAGGCAGCAGACAGGTCTAGAAGGACAAGAGCAGAGGAGAGAGAGTTAGCTTTAGCAGTGCGGAGAGCCTCCGTGACACAGAGAAGAGCAGTCTCAGTTGAATGACCAGTCCTGAAACCTGACTGGTTTGGATCAAGAAGGTCATTCTGAGAGAGATAGCAAGAGAGTTGGCTAAAGACGGCACGCTCAATAGTTTTGGAAAGAAAAGAAAGAAGGGATACTGGTCTGTAGTTGTTGACATCAGTGGGATCGAGTGTTGGTTTTTGAGAAGGGGTGCAACTCTCGCTCTCTTATTGACGGAAGGGACATGGCCAGCGGTCAAGGATGAGTTGATCAGCGAGGTGAGGTAGGGGAGAAGGTCACCGGAGATGGTCTGGAGAAGAGAGGAGGGGATGGGGTCAAGCGGGCAGGTTGTTGGGCGGCCTGCAGTCACTAGTCGCAAGATTTTATCTGGAGAGAGAGGGGAGAAAGAAGTCAAAGCATAGGGTAGGGCAGTGTGAGCAGGACCAGCAGTGTCATTAGACTTAACAAACGAGGATCGGATGTCGTCAACCTTCTTTTCAAAGTGGTTGACAAAGTCATCCACAGAGAGGGAGGAGGGGGGGGGGGGGGATTCAGCAGTGAGGAGAATGTGGCAAAGAGCTTCCTAGGATTAGAGGCAGATGCTTGGAATTTAGAGTGGTAGAAAGTGGCCTTAGCAGCAGAAACAGATGAAGAAAATGTAGAGAGGAGGGAGTGAAAAGATGCCAGGTCGGCAGGGAGTTTAGTTTTCTTCCATTTCCGCTCAGCTGCCCGGAGCTCTGTTCTGTGAGCTCGCAATGAGTCATCAAGCCACAGAGCTGGAGGGGAGGACCTAGCCGGCCGGGAGGATAGGGGACACAGGGAGTCAAAGGATGCAGAAAGGGAGGAGAGGAGGGTTGAGGAGGCAGAATCAGGAGATTGGAGGGAGAACGATTGAGCAGAGGGAAGAGATGATAGGATGGAAGAGGAGAGAGTAGTGGGAGAGAGAGAGCGAAGGTTGCGGCGGCGCGTTACCATCTGTGTAGGGGCAGAGTGAGTAGTGTTGGAGGAGAGCGAGAGAGAAAAGGATACAAAGTAGTGGTCGGAGACATGGAGGGGAGTTGCAGTGAGATTAGTAGAAGAGCAACATCTAGTAAAGATGAAGTCAAGCGTATTGCCTGCCTTGTGAGTGGGGGGGGGATGGTGAGAGGGTGAGGTCAAAAGAGGAGAGGAGTGGAAAGAAGGAGGCAGAGAGAAATGAGTCAAATGTAGACGTGGGGAGGTTGAAATCCCCCAAAACTGTGAAGGGTGAGCCATCCTCAGGAAAGGAACTTATCAAGGCGTCAAGCTCATTGATGAACTCTCCAAGGGAACCTGGAGGGCGATAGATGACAAGGATATTAAGCTTAAATGGGCTAGTGACTGTGACAGCGTGGAATTCAAATGAGGAGATAGACAGATGGGTTAGGGGAAAAATTGAGAATGACCACTTGGGAGAGATGAGGATTCCTGTGCCACCACCCCTCTGACCAGATGCTCTCGGGGTATGCGAGAACACATGGTCAGACGAGGAGAGAGCAGTAGGAGTAGCAGTGTTTTCAGTGGTAATCCATGTTTCCGTCAGCGCCAGGAAGTCGAGGGACTGGAGGGTAGCATAGGCTGGGATGAAGTCAGCCTTGTTGGCGGCAGAACGGCAGTTCCAGAGGCTGCCTGAGACCTGGAACTCCAGGTGTGTGGTGCGTGCAGGGACCACCAGGTTAGAGAGGCAGCAGCCACGCGGTGTGAGGCGTTTGTGTAGCCTGTGCGGAAAGGAGAGAACAGGGATAGGCAGAGGCATAGTTGACAGGCTGCAGCAGATGGCTTCAATAATGCAGAGGAGATCGGAATGAAATGAACTAAACATCAGGGAAAGGAGAGAGCAGGCCTCCCTCACCAAAAAAAATAAAATATATATAACTCTCCCAACTTCCACCTCAGAAACTATAATTGTTTCACTGAACCACCTGAGTAAAACTCTCCCAACTTCCACTTTAGAAATTAGAATTGTTGTAAACTACAGCAGACTGTTATCAGTAGCTGTAATTAAGTACAGCAGCTACCAACCACCTAACGTTAATGCCTCGGATGAGGTTAGAAAAACAGCTGAATGGTAGCAGCTAGCTGGCTCAATCACAGGTACTCTTAAGCATGAAATAACATTGGAAACAATTAACCACAGTTGCAAAAAGTTACCAGTATAATTCATTGGCTGATCCCCCGTGGTGACCTGGATGGAATTCTGTGATCATTCCTTAACCTATAGGAAGTCCCACCCCATCCCCCCTTTTGCCCTCAGAAAAGCCTACATTTGTCGGGGCATGGACTCTACAGGGATACTGGCCCATGTTAACTCCAATGCTTTCCACAGTTGTGTCAAGTTGGCTGGGTGTCCTTTGGGTGGTGGACAATTCTTGATACACACGGGAAACCCCAGCAGTGTTACAGTTCTTGACACAAACCAGTGTGCCTGCCACCTAATAACATACCCCGTTCATAGGCACTTAAATGTTTTGTCTTGCCCATTCACTCTCTGAATGGCACACATACACATACACAATCCATGTCTCAATTGTCTCAAGGCTTAACACTCCTTCTTTAACCTGTCTCCTCCCCTTCATCTACACTGATTGAAGTGGATTTAACAAGTGACATCAATAAGGGATCATAGCTTTCACCTGGATTCACCTGGTCAGTCTATGTCATGGAAAGAGTTCTTCATGTTTTGTATACTCAGTGTATATAAAGATGATATCTCTATCATTCTCTATGGGCTAGGTAGAGCAAGAACCATATTGTCTATACTTGTGTCACTAACCTTGGTCTAGGGGAGTAATTACATATATAGAGGGAAGCGAGCTAGTTATTTCGATTGAATCCCAGCCCCTGTTCCAGTTGGATACTAGGACACTGATGCCTGGATGGGTGAAAGCAATATGGCCTTCCATTATGCTCCGTGGAGTTGCCTCCATATTCCCTTCAACTATCCAGACTTCTAAGATCAGTTAGTTTGGGAAAGTACTAGGATGTATGTAGGAAAGTAAGTCATTTAGGCGTATTACGGAACTATCCTGTGTATGTGAGACATTTCCTTCTCCGACTGTAGTCTGCAACATCCATTTTTCCCATAGTGAGATAATTTAGCCAAGTCAGCATTTTAGAAACAAAATCCTTAACCTGGTGAGACCCCAGGTTGCGAAAATGCAACAGGCCCTCAAACTCATGTCAAACACTACATAGTTTATCTCCTTAGACCCGTATGTACACTGAACAAAAATTTAAACGCAACATGTAAAGTGTTGGTCAAGGATTATTTATTTTTTTATTCCTTGATGTGATGTGGTGGGTGAGTGAGTGTGTTCTAGAATGTTCAGAAGAGTGACATTCAGGACATGACATAATAGGCCAAATGCTCTATACACACACACACACACACACACACACACACACACACACAGGCAGTAGCAGTAGTAGCATATAGCCAAGATAATCTTTCCATGTACACTGAACAAAAACATATTGTAAACGCAACATGCAAACATTTAAAAGATTTTACTGAGTTACAGTTCATATAAGGAAATCAGTCAATTTAAATACATAAATTAGGCCCTAATCTAATCTGTGGCGTTGTGTTGTGTGACAAAACTGCACATTTTAGAGTGGTATTTTATTGTCCCCAGCACAAGGTGCACCTCTGTATTGATCATGCTGTTTAATCAGCTTCTTGATATGCCACACCTGTCTGTCACGGTTTCGGCCGAGGCTGCTCCTCCTCCTTGTTCGGGCAGGCTTCGGCGGTCGTCGTCCCCGGAGTACTAGCTGCCACCGTTCGATGTTTCATGTTTGTTTGGTTTTGTCTGTTTGTACACCTGTCCCTTGTTAGTGTTTGATTTTGTTTCCTATTTAGTTATCGTGTGTTGGGTCAGGTGTTATGTGTGATTGTTTTTTGTCAAGCTGTTGCTCTCTGGATTTACTCTCGTGTTTTGTTGTGTTTCGAGAGTCCGCACTGTGTGCGCTATCGTTGTTTTACGCACTGTGTTTATTTGTGCGTAATTTGTATTTTGCCTCCCGGTTGGGTTGGCTGTTCGCCTGTTTGGTGCTGCTTTCGTTGACTAAAGTCTGTTCACGAACGCCCGTGTTTCCTGCGCTTGATTTCCACACCGCATCTACACTCAGCTGCTGACAGAATCACACATCTACCCATGGAATCAGCAGGAGCAACCGCGCCAACGGACATCATGGAGGACCGATTTCGTGGGCAGGAGGACAGGATCAACCAGATCGGTCACGCCCTGGATCGGGTGATGAACACTCTCCACCGATGGGAAAGCAGCGGGGTACCCACGCCCCCACCTACCGGACCATCCCCATCGGTCAGTCCTCCTGTCCCCCTTCCGGAACCCAGCGGGATTCGGCTCTCGCTCCCGAGGGCGTACGACGGCTCCGCTGCCGGGTGTCAAGGGTTCCTGCTGCAAGTGGAGCTCTACCTCGCCACCGTACACCCGGCGCCCTCAGGACACGAGAGCGTCTCCGCCCTCATCTCCTGTCTCACCGGCAAGGCGTTGGAGTGGGCCAACGCCGAATGGAGGAGAATAGACGCCGCTACTATTACCTATGCGGAGTTCTCCCGCCGCTTCCGTGCCGTGTTTGACCATCCACCAGAAGGGAAGGCGGCGGGGGAGCGTCTGTTCTACCTCCGACAGGGGATGAGGAGCGCACAGAATTTTGCTTTGGAGTTCCGGACTCTAGCGGCAGATGCAGGGTGGAATGAGCGGGCCCTCATAGACCCCTTCCGCTGCAGCCTCCGGGAGGACGTCCAGAGAGAGTTGGCGTGCAGGGATACCACGTTGTCGTTTGACCAACTGGTCGACATGGCCATTCGGCTGGACACCCTGGTCGCCACCCGTGGACATCCCGGGTGGGGGTTGCCCATTCCACCTTCCGGCACCTCCGAGCCGAGCCCTATGGAGCTCGGAGGTGCTGGCGCTAGAGAACGGAGGAGTAGGAACCCGAGGGGGGCCGTTCCCTGCACCAACTGTGGCCGTGGAGGGCACACCGCGGCTAGGTGTTGGGGAAGGTTCCCCGGTGGAGGTGAAGGCAGGCCACGCATTGGGGAGTCCTCCCAGGTGAGTAGGCGCCCTACTTACCCAGAGCTTTCTGTCGTTCACATAACCTTGCCTGTTTGTTTCCCACAGGTTGCACCTCGTTCCCAGCATAAGGCGCTAGTAGATTCAGGCGCAGCTGGGAATTTTGTAGATCGCCAGTTCTGTGTAGAGTTAGGGATTCCTCTCCTTCCCATTGATATGCCTTTCCCTGTACATGCCCTAGATAGCCGTCCGTTAGGATCTGGGTTAATTAGGGAGGTCACAGCGCCCCTTAGGATGAAGACGCAGGGGGGTCATGAGGAGACGATTCAGCTCTATCTGATTGACTCTCCTGCGTATCCGGTGGTGCTGGGACTTCCCTGGTTGATTACCCATGATCCTACTATTTCGTGGCGAGAGAAAGCTCTTAAAGGGTGGTCTGTTCAGTGTGAGGGGCTATGTCTGGGTGTTTCCATAGGGGCGACCTCGGTGGAGAGTCCAAATCAAATGCCCGCACTGCATATTCCCCCCGAGTATGAGGATTTGACATTGGTGTTTAGTAAGACAAGGGCGGCGCAGCTGCCGCCTCATAGACGGGGGGATTGTGCGATAGATCTCCAGTTAGGAGCAGCACTCCCGCGGAGCCATGTGTATCCCTTGTCTCAAGAGGAGAGGAAGGCGATGGAAACTTACATCGCCGAGTCTCTGAGACAGGGATACATACAGGCCTCCACTTCACCCGCTTCCTCAAGCTTCTTTTTTGTGAAGAAAAAAGATGGAGGTTTGCACCCGTGTATTGATTACCGCGGTCTCAATCAGATTACGGTGAAGTACAGTTATCCACTTCCTCTGATTGCGACTATGACGGAGTCATTACACGGTGCTCAGTTCTTCACAAAATTGGATCTCAGGAGCGCATATAACTTGGTGCGCATTAGAGAGGGCGATGAATGGAAGACAGCATTTAGCACGACCTCCGGTCATTACGAGTATCTCGTCATGCCATATGGGTTAATGAATGCTCCCTCAGTCTTCCAATCCTTTGTAGATGAGATTTTCCGGGACATGCAGGGGCAGGGAGTAGTCGTGTACATAGACGATATTCTGGTGTACAGTTCTACCCGAGCTGAGCATGTAGCCCTGGTGCGCCGAGTGTTGAGGAGACTGTTGGAGCATGACCTATATGTCAAGGCAGAGAAATGTCTGTTCTTTCAGAAGTCGGTCTCCTTTTTGGGTTATCAGTTGTCTGCGTCAGGGGTGAAGATGGAGGTTGACCGGGTGTCAGCTGTGCGTAATTGGCAAACCCCAACCACTGTGAAAGAGGTGCAACAGTTCTTGGGTTTTGCGAATTATTACCGGAGGTTTATCCGGGGTTTTGGACAGGTGGCAGCTCCCATAACGTCTCTGTTGAAGGGGGGTCCGGTGCGCTTGCGGTGGTCAGCTGAGGCGGACAGGGCTTTTGGGAGACTGAAGGACCTGTTTACCTCGGCGCCGGTGTTGGCGCATCCGGATCCCGCGTTACCATTCCAGGTAGAGGTAGACGCGTCCGAGGCCGGTATTGGGGCCGTCCTCTCACAACGGTCTGGCACACCACTTAAGCTCCGCCCCTGTGCTTTTTATTCTAAGAAGCTCAGTCCGGCGGAGCGGAATTATGACGTAGGGGACAGGGAGCTGTTAGCCGTGGTACACCCTTTCCTCATTTTGACGGACCACCGTAACCTGGAGTACATCCGGGCAGCTAGGAGACTGAATCCTCGCCAGGCCCGCTGGACTATGTTTCTAGCCCGGTTTGTGTTTAAAATCACTTACATCCCTGGGTCCCAGAACGGGAAGGCAGATGCCCTGTCTCGGCGGTATGACACGGAGGAGAGGTCCGTTGAGCCCACTCCCATACTACCAAAGTCTTGTTTGGTGGCACCGGTGGTATGGGAGGTCGATGCAGAGATCGACCGGGCGTTACGCACCGACCCAAGTCCTCCACAGTGTCCAGTGGGTCGGACGTACGTTCCGCTCGAGGTACGCGATCGCCTCATTTATTATCTTAAAGGTCCCCCTCCTCTGGACATCCAGGTATCGGCCGGACAGTTCACTGCCTTAGCACTAAGTACTGGTGGCCAACGTTAGCCAGGGATGTGAGGGTTTATGTCTCCTCCTGTTCGGTGTGTGCACAGTGTAAGGCGCCCAGACATTTGCCCAGGGGTAAGCTACAACCCCTGCCCGTTCCACAACGACCCTGGTCCCACCTCTCGGTGGACTTTGTTACAGACCTTCCCCCCTCACAGGGGAATACTACCATCCTGGTCGTTGTGGATCGGTTCTCGAAGGCCTGTCGTCTCCTTCCCATGCCGGGTCTCCCTACTGCCCTACAGACCGCTGAGGCTCTGTTTACCCATGTCTTCCGGCATTACGGGGTACCCGAGGATATAGTGTCTGATCGAGGCCCCCAGTTCACCTCCAGAGTGTGGAGAGCCTTTATGGAACGGTTGGGGGTTTCGGTGAGCCTTACCTCGGGTTACCACCCGGAGAGTAATGGGCAGGTTGAACGTGTCAACCAGGATTTGGGTAGGTTTCTGAGGTCTTATTGCCAGGGCCGGCCGGAGGAGTGGGCGAGATACGTTCCGTGGGCCGAGATGGCGCAGAACTCTCTCCGCCACTCCTCCACCCAACTAACCCCTTTCCAGTGTGTGTTAGGGTACCAGCCGGTTCTGGCACCTTGGCACGAGAGCCAGATCGAGGCCCCTGCGGTGGATGAGTGGGTGCGGCGCTCGGAGGAGACATGGAACGCTGCCCACGTCCATCTGCAGCGGGCCATCCGTCGGCATAAGACGAGCGCCGATCTCCACCGCAGTGAGGGGCCTGTATACGCACCTGGAGATCGAGTCTGGCTCTCGACCAGAAACCTGCCCCTCCGCCTGCCCTGCCGGAAGCTGGGTCGGCGGTTTGTGGGGCCATTCAAAGTCCTGAGGAGGTTGAACGAGGTGTGTTACAGGTTAGAACTGCCTATTGATTACAGGAATATTAACCCCTCGTTCCATGTGTCTCTCCTCAGGCCGGTGGTAGCTGGTCCACTCCAGGACTATGAGATAGAGGAGATTCCTCCGCCCCCGTTGGACATCGAGGGGGCTCCGGCGTACACTGTGAGGTCCATCCTTGATTCGAGACGCCGGATGGGGGGTCTCCAATATCTCGTGGAGTGGGAGGGGTACGGCCCGGAGGAGCGGTGCTGGGTGCCGAGGAGGGACATATTAGACCTGTCCCTGCTGACCGAGTTCCATCGGGGTCATCCTACGCGCCCTGCTCCGCGTCGTCCTGGTCGTCCCCGAGGCCGGGATCGGCGCACGGCTGGAGCCGCGCGTCAAGGGGGGGGGTACTGTCACGGTTTCGGCCGAGGCTGCTCCTCCTCCTTGTTCGGGCAGGCTTCGGCGGTCGTCGTCCCCGGAGTACTAGCTGCCACCGTTCGATGTTTCATGTTTGTTTGGTTTTGTCTGTTTGTACACCTGTCCCTTGTTAGTGTTTGATTTTGTTTCCTATTTAGTTATCGTGTGTTGGGTCAGGTGTTATGTGTGATTGTTCTTTGTCAAGCTGTTGCTCTCTGGATTTACTCTCGTGTTTTGTTGTGTTTCGAGAGTCCGCACTGTGTGCGCTATCGTTGTTTTACGCACTGTGTTTATTTGTGCGTAATTTGTATTTTGCCTCCCGGTTGGGTTGGCTGTTCGCCTGTTTGGTGCTGCTTTCGTTGACTAAAGTCTGTTCACGAACGCCCGTGTTTCCTGCGCTTGATTTCCACACCGCATCTACACTCAACTACTGACACTGTCAGGTGGATGTATTATCTTGGCAAAGGAGAAATGCTCACTAACAGGGATGTGAACACATTTGTGCACTAATTTTAAGATAAATAATATTTTTGTGCGTATGGAACATTTCTGGGATCTTTTGTTTCAGCTCATGAAAAATGGGACCAACACTTTACGTGTTGGGTTCATATTTTTGTTCAGTATATTTAGTTGGACTAGGATCAGGGATTCGCTCCTATACTACCTAGACATTATGGTCCCTATCAACACAAAGTTCAAGTTTCATATTACACCATATTCCCTATATACAAGGGTGACATTTCAGATTTGTACCATAAGTCAAACTGCACCAACTCTTATGTATTTAAAAACTGTTTTTTAAGGTTAATTCAGGCTAGTCTCTTTGCAATAACATTTATTTTTCAACAGAGACCTGGTCATATGATCGACTGCTACCCTCTCATATTTAAGTTGTCACATTAAAAACCTGTACAGACAAATAATAAATAAACAAATAATAGTGTCCAGTACAGGCCGTGAGAAGGAGGGGTGGGAGCTGAGATACAGGCGCTCTTCTTGTCTTCAGCAGGGGAGTAGGGTGGAGGTTTGTCCTGGAGAAGATGTTTTCATACATTCCCCTAATTTATTTGGACAGTGAAGCTAAGACTTTTAATTTGTCTCTATACTCCAGCATTTTGGATCTGAGATCAAGTGTTTCATGTGAGGCGACAGTACAGAATGTCACCTTTTATTTGAGGGTATTTTCATTCATATCTGTTTTAGAAATGAAAGCATTTTATGTATCTAGTCCCCCCATTTGAATGTATCATAATTAATTGGACAAACATCAAGCTTGTGACCAATATTCCCTCTAATCTATTTTAGCACTGAGCAAATTTCAGGTCGGCTGAGCGCAAACTTGAAAGTTTTGAAAATTCTGTGCAACTTCCAACGAGTGTTAACTGTGAACACTGAGGCTGTGCCCGCTTTAACTTACTGTTTTAACAGTGGCCAAGTAGGCTACTATGGCTATTTGATCATAATGTAGGCCTACTGTCAAAAACAATGGAGAAAATGCATCTCATAACATTTAACATGGAAATAGCTTGTGATTAGCATGACTGTTGTAAGTATCAGCAAACTTTCCAGGACATAGACATCTATCATATGGGCAGAAAGCTTAAATTCCTGTTAATCTAAATGCACTGTCCAATTTACAGTAGCTATTACAGTGAAAGAATACCATGTTATTGTTTGAGGAGAGTGCACAACAAATGTATCACGGCAACTGGTTTGATCAATTCACCTCTGAAGGTAAATAATGTACTTACATTCAGTAATCTTGCTCTGTTTTGTCATCCTAAGGGTCTCAGAGATAAAATGTAGCATAGTTTTGTTTGATAAAATCAATTTTTATATTCAAATGTAGGAACTGGGTTCTACAGTTTGAACCCCTGCTGTCTCTGGCTCCACACCCACCCCGCCATCTAGATGTGTGAAAGTTAATGTATAAGCTAGATGTCACGATTGTCATACACAGAGGACCAAGGCGCAGCGTGGAATGCGAAAATACTTTTAATTTGAATGATCACACGAACAAAACAACAAACGAAACAAAACGTGAAGTCCTTGGTTACAATACAAACCATACGGAACAAGATCCCACAACACACTGTGGAAAACAGGCTGCCTAAGTATGGTTCCCAATCAGAGACAACAAGCAACAGCTGATACAAGTTGCCTCTGATTGAGAACCACACCGGCCAACATAGAAACAAAAGAACTAGATAATAACCCTAGCACACAAAACACATAGAAACCACACACCCTGGCTCAACATAACAGAGTCCCAGAGCCAGGGCGTGACAGTACCCCCCCCCCCCCCCCAAAGGCGCGGACTGCGACCGCGCCAAACATAAACCGAACAGGGGAGGGCCGGGTGGGCATTCCTCCTCGGAGGCGGTTCCGGCTCCGGGCTTGACCCCCACCCTCCAACCAACCCCCCAAAGCGCCCCTGGTCCGGTCTGGCCCTGCTGGCCGGAGCTGGACTGAACACTGGTGGAGCGGATTGCTCTAGCTCCGGAGTGGAGCAGCTGACCGGTGCCGGACCAGGCACCGGTGGAACAGGCACGGGCTGTGCCGGACTGACGACGCGCACCACAGGCTTGGTGCGGGGAGCAGGGACGGGCCGGACCGGGCTGACGACGCGCACCATTGGCTTGGTGCGGGGAGCAGAGACGGGCCGAACCGGGCTGACGAAGCGCACCACTGGCTTGGTGCGGGGAGCAGGAACAGGCCGGACCGGGCTGACGACGCGCACCATTGGCTTGGTGCGGGGAGCAGGGACGGGCCGAACCGGGCTGACGAAGCGCACCACTGGCTTGGTGCATGGAGCAGGAACAGGCCGGACCGGGCTGACGACGCGCACCATTGGCTTGGTGCGGGGAGCAGGGACGGGCCGAACCGGGCTGACGAAGCGCACCACTCGCTTGGTGCGGGGAGCAGGAACAGGCTGGACCGGGCTGACGACGCGCACCACAGGCTTGGTGCGGGGAGCAGGGACGGGCCGAACCGGGCTGACGAAGCGCACCACTGGCTTGGTGCGGGGAGCAGGAACAGGCCGGACCGGGCTGACGACGCGCACCACAGGCTTGGTGCGAGGGGCAGGAACATGCCGGACCGGGCTGGCGACGCGCACCACAGGCTCGGTGCGAGGGACAGGAACAAGCCGGACTGTACTGGGGACACACACCACTGGCCCTACGCGGGGATCAGGAACGGGCCGGACCGGACTGTCATCACACCCCAGTACCTCTCGTCGTGCCTCTACATTCTCCTTCCCCCTGGTGACATGTGACTCCCGTAACCTGGCGGCCTCCTTTGCCAACCCGCTGAACCACTTTATCCCAGGCCTCCTGCTGCCCCGTCGTCCACGGCGTGAGCCCCCCCCCTAAAAAATTTCTGGCCGTCTCTCCTCCCCATGGGCCAGGCCTCCATGGCTCTCGCCAGACTCTCGCTCCTCTGCTCCAAAGTCCAGCTTCTCTCCTCCTCCCGCGGCTTGACCCAGTCGAGGTTGATATCCTTCAGAGTCACCTCTGGCGTTGGCTCCTGGACACGCTGCTTGGTCCAGTTATGGTGGGATCTTCTGTCACGATCGTCATACACAGAGGACAAAGGCGCAGCGTGGAATGCGAACATACTTTTAATTTGAATGATCACACGAACAAAACAACAAACGATACGAAACGTGAAGTCCTTGGTTACAATACAAACCATACGGAACAAGATCCCACAACACACTGTGGAAAACAGGCTGCCTAAGTATGGTTCCCAATCAGAGACAACAAGCAACAGCTGATACACGTTGCCTCTGATTGAGAACCACACCGGCCAACATAGAAACAAAAGAACTAGTTAATAACCCTAGCACACAAAACACATAGAAACCACACACCCTGGCTCAACATAACAGAGTCCCAGAGCCAGGGCGTGACACTAGTGATCCATCATGTATGACATTCCTGGGAGCGTGTAAACTTACATTTTGTATTACCATATCATTTTTGTATGTTCTCTATAGTTATGTACTTGAAAATGCATCAATTGACCAATTCGGCACATTTGGGCAGACTTGATACAAAATAGTCCAGTATTGCACTGCTTCACTGGATCAATCTGAAACTTTGCAAACACACTGCTGTGTGGCCAAAATGGGCAAAACTAAATTCCGCCTAAACTGCAATATTATATTGTGGTCTTTCTCTTGCATTTCAAAAATGATGGAACAAAAAAAGAATAGAAAATGCATGTTTTTTTGTTTGTATTATCTTTTACCAGATCTAATGTGTTAAATTCTCCTACATTAATTTCACATTTCCACAAACTTCAAAGTATTTCCTTTTAAATGGTATCAAGAATATGCGTATCCTTGCTTCAGGTCTTGAGCTACAGGCAGTTAGATGTGGGTGTGTCATTTTAGGAGGAAATTGAAAAAAAGGGTCCGATCCTTAAGAGGTTAACCTGTTTATCCACTTGTCCTTCAGACAAGGAGGTGACTGAACATTTTGTTGTGTTGTTTGATGGAAGATACCACTTTACAAAATAAAATGCATTATTATTCCCATACCATTACTACAGAGAATCAGACAAATTATGCTACACTCTGCCTATTGGCTTGTTAGTTTATTCAAGCCTGTCTGAAAATATAACACTAAGACAAAAAAAGCTCTTTACCTGACTCTCTTTTCAAAGATGTCTAGAAATGCACACATGTTGTGCTCTTGTAGGAAGCAACCACTCCCCCATTGTTGACTAGAAATTACCTATAACTGGGCTAATAACACAATAACTAGCAAAGGATATGAACAAAATGTGCACACGTGGCTACATGCAGCTCTTGCTTTGAACTCAAAACAAGCACATCTACTCACGACCAGAGCTGTAAACACAGTCCAGTTCAAAGTAAATGGCACAGATCCATATGTGGCAATAGTCTATTTGCATACAGGCCTACTGCAGCTCTGATTGGTTATACCCACCTCTGTGTAGAGTACGGGCTGAGTCATGTGCAATAGAATCCTACTCCCATGCATTCTGCCTACAACAAAATCTCTTGAGTAGTTTGTTTTGTTTCAGTATGTTGCATTGAAAGTGGCTAATATTGCGTTGATTCGATCACAATTGCCACAGTAAAGGAAAAATGTTGGAAGTGTTAACTAACATGAAAAACTTGTTGAGTGTAGTTCAATCTTGTGCTTCTCTCTGAGGGCTGATATTTCTTCTGAGATCTGCATGAGGCAGTCTCTGGCTACTGCGCGCTCAAACACGCGCTCGCTCAGAGGGAACATTGCTTGTGACTACAATCTTGTTGGCTGCATTTGCAGTTCGTTTTGGTTGTGTTTTGGATTATGTTGTGTCCAATAGAAATATATGTAAATAATGTATTGTGTCATTTTGGAGTCCATTTTATAGTAAATAAAAATAGAACTTGTTTCTGAACACAATCATGAATGAATCATGAATAATAAAGAGCAAGAAAGTTAAAGAGACACAACAATCATACCCCTGAAACATGCTAATGTCTCACCATTACCAATAACAGGGGAGTTTAGCATTTTTTGGTGGGTATGATATTTATGTTTATGTTAATCAATTGTCAATGAATTAATTGTGCTCTTATTTAATACTTTGGCAATATGGGATCACTCACATCATGCTAATTAAACTATCACTACTGAAGGAACTTTACAAGAGTGAGTTAGAGAAAGAGAGATGGCGCAGACTGAGAAGGCTGACATCTTACAGAAAGTACATACTATTGTCACATATGACCGCTAAGCACTTGTGGAAGTCAGATCGACAGTTACTAACCTCGATTTCGACTACAAATCCGACATCAACTCTTACCCAGCTTTTCTCTTGTTCACACCGGACACTATTATTTTGTTTCATGGGCTATAAAGAAACGCTGCAGGCGTAGACATGTTAGTCGGGCTGGCGTCTTCTTAAGACTGAGATGAAGAGAAAATCGACTGGCACTCCCCTCCGTTTCATTGGCAAATATCCAGTCAATCAGGAATAAAATGGATGAGCTTCGTTCGAGAGACTCCTTTCAGAAAGACTTGAAAAGCTGCAATATTATATGCCTTGCAGAAACTTCATTTTGTGTCAGAGGGTAAGATGAGAAATCATTAATGGTGCTATTGGTGGAAATCTATTTATCATTTCAAGGCATGGAGTAACAATCTGCATTTATGAGTGTAAATTCCACTGCTGATGTGTTGATTGAATGGGTACGATGGAGTATTTGTTTGGTTAATGCTAAATGGAAGATTTGGAGCGTGGTTGGGGGTTGAAAACTCACTTATTCAATAGGGAATGGGTGGAGAGAGAGAGAGTTTTTACGTGTATTAAAAGTTGCATAAGATAGCTTTAGTAGTATTCTAGATAGGTCTATGAAAATATGTTACAAGTACGAATGACATTATTTCCTAAGAAGGAAGATTGTAGGGAAGTTTCCCGCGCCTCCCTTATAATGTAGGAAGGAGCAGGAGAGGGGGAGGAGATGTAAGAGACAGTACATAGTTCAGATGGTAGGAATGTCATTAAGTGTATGCTGATCAACGATAGCAAGTATTTGTTTTATTAATTAGGGCCTAATCAGAGAGAAAAGTTTAAGAAATGGAATAGCAAACTGAAATGGGTTAGCGGGAAAATACAAAATTGTCGGTACATTCTAGAACGATAATTTATTTTGGTTACGGGGATGCAAGTATGCATTGGCTGTTGTGCTGGGGGAATAGCGCCAGCCTGTGGTGGGTTATGGATTGGTGAAATTGGGGGGACAGGAACAATAGAAGGGGAGACAGATTTTCCTAGGGGGTTGAACAAATAATTAATAATGGATCATTTGAGATGAGATCACATGTAACAGAGTTAGGGTAATCAATTAAATAATCATTGTATACTCAAGGAATTTTGAGTGGTTTAATGGATTAGTTATGAGGAATTAGATTGATACAAACAATTATTGATGGGTTAAGACTGGGGATATCTGTATCATGTTTTGTGTATACTACCATCTTTAGATTATAACCAGGAGAAAGAGATTAGCTCATCTCAGTTAGGCAGTATTTAGGTAATACAAGTGAGCTACCAAATTAAGTGAGGCCTGGCTATTTGTGGTTGTTGTTTTTCAAATTGGGTTAAAATGGGTTCACAGAGCCAGAGGCTGTACAGAGAAAGGTGGAGCCCCCATGTTGCCCTAGTGAAATAACATTCATAGGAATGGTTATCACTAGGTAAATGGAGAAAACAGGGGGAAAACATTACTGACTGGCAGAATACACCAAATGGGGATCAGTGTGGCCACTCCACTGGGAGATATAGAAGAAAGTTGAATTGGAGAGCAAAAACCCTGCCCGGGGTCCACCTGGAGATAAGTTTTAACGGATGACAGGAAGAGATTTCTTAACTCAGGAACAGGAGGCTGAGTTAGCAGCAATTCCGTTCAAATTATGGTCACAAGGACCAGCCGATGTAGGACTAATTAAGGGGGTAGCTCCAGTACAAGTGATTCCTCGATCCGATCATAGACCATACCAAAAGCAATATCCTATGAAACCAGAAGCAATAAAAGGGATAACACCTACATTTGAGCATTTACTTAAGGGAGGGGTGATAATTCCTGGAGATGAGGCACAATGCAACTCTCCAGTATTTCCTCTTAAAAAGGTGGCACCTAGCGCCAACTGGAGGATGGTCATGGACTTGCAGGGGGTTAATAGAAATATATTTCCCAGAGCTCCATGTGTACCAGATCCACATACATTGCTGAACCAATTGAAACCAGAGAACTCCTATTTTACAGTGATAGATTTAGCTAATGCTTTCTTTAGTATCCCAGTTCATCCGGATAGTCAGGGATGGTTTGGCTTTACTTTTCAGGGAAGGAAATGGACTTACGCTAGGATGCCTCAAGGCTACTCGGAAAGTCTTACAATCTTTGCCCAGGCTATAACTAGGAATTTGGGAAAGTTGGAACCTAGGGAAGGAAGCCAAATGTTAGTTTATGTAGATGATATTCTATTGGCTAATCCCACTCAGGAGGGATGTAAGAGGGATACAATCAAATTGTTAACCTTCCTGGCAGAACAGGGACACAAAGTGAGCAAAAAGAAACTTCAACTTTGGCAGAGCGAGGTAATTTACCTAGGAAACACTATAACTCAGGAGGGGCGAATGTTCAACTCATCCAGGAAAACTGCTATACTTGAAGCGCCAAAACCGTTAAACAAAAAACAAATGATGAGCTTTTTGGTAATGATAAACTGCTGTAAAGCTTGGGTACTCCATTATGTACTGCATACGGGTAAATTAAGTGATCTTAACTATGGGAAGGCAATGGCAGCCCATGGTAAAATAATTTGGAACTCTAAGGAGGCATACATACATCAGGGATGTTATCCAAATGGTAGAGAGTAAAGAGGGATATGACATTGGTCGTGATTTAAAGATGATGAGGTTTTTTGGTGGGCTATTAGATATAACTGGGTTAATCATGAACATAGAGGTTTTTATTCTTTGTTGCTAGGCAGAAGACTTAGGTGACCTAAATATGGACTTGTCATGTCCAACAATCAGTCTTCAGGTCAAGCCCGGGAGAGCCTGGGTAGAACAGAGCTTGAACTAAACATGAGTGTTTTTACAAGATAAGAGATTGATGATTGGATTACTAATTGATTCTGAACTGGATGAAAGTCGAATTTAGCTGCCATAAAAGACAAAGGAAGTGGGAGGAGCAATAAAGAAGCAAAAGACAATCTCAAAAATGAAAGGCATGGCAATTGGATGATAAATTACATAAGGGATTGTTTAGGAAGGTGGTAATATTGACACATGGGCAAATCATGTGTCAAAAAAGGGGGAGTGATAGGATTAAATAATAATGATAGGATTAAATAATAAATAGAAAAAAATAAATAAAAAAATAGAAATTGAGAGCTGAACATGTATGTGTGAAGATAGTTTATTAACCACACCTGTATGTCAGAGGTTTTGTGCCCCACAGGTGAACTAAAGGAGAAGGTGACCCACTCTATCTCACCAGGAGACTGGGTGAGCATCCAGTCCCTAAAATAAGAAAAACTGGAAGCAGGCCTGTTGGGAAGGGCCCTATCAAGTCCTATTAGATCCACCTGGGTGCATGTCACACACTGCAAAAAGGTAAACCCAGTTACACCTGACGAAAAACACAGAGTTAGGAGAAAGAACCGATCACCACTAGGGCTCGGGGGTTGGCTCCTTAACGAAGATTCCCTTACCCTCTCTGATCATCCCTGTGTGAGTTCGGTAGAAGGTGAAGCAATGGGTTGGCGTCTGACATGTTCTCAGGGCGAGGGTGGGGATTCACAGGTCTCCTGACGGTAGGTAGATGCCTGATTGTGGGGGCCATATTCCTAACACACTCAAACCCTCCTGATCAGCCAGAAGTAGTAGTTAACCTAACACAAGTTGATAAAATAATACCTGAGCACAGTCTACGAAGGCATAGGAGACAGCTAGACGTAGGGAAAGGGGAAGTACTAGGGACTTTAGGGAAGGACATCACCATATGTATGTCACCATGTACATCCTGGGATTATGTAGTTGCTCATACCAAGTGGGGGGGGATATGTCAATCTCCATACACAGTTTAGGGACAGGTGTAGTATTGTGAAAGTAGGGAATTACCAGAAATGGCAGTGCGACCCATATAAGGGTAGGTACTGTCTGAAAGTCTGAATTATGCTAAAACAGGTTACAGACCTGAACAAGTGAGATATCCTCTTCAACTGGGGCACCCTATAGAGTAAACCTCTCTGAGGGAGGTAGTGAGACCGGGGCTGTGGTAAAGATAGTACAAACCGTAGGAATCTTGACCGGTGGTTGGAATGGATTTAGTATACGGCAAGAAATGTCTAAAGAGGACTGTTATGCCTGTGGGACAGCCAAACCAAGGTTAACAACTACTCCGTTCCCCTTGACAGGCTTTAACTCTCTGTCAGGTTTATCCTCCATGCAAGCCACCTGGGAATGTGGTGAAAGAGTCTTGTAGTAACTTGAACTATCTGTATCCCCCGAAAACAAAGTCATTCCGACCTAGGTTGCCTCTGTTTGAAGTCTCAGGGGGTTCTAATTGTTTTTCTAGGACTGGTAATATAGGATACAGAGTAGGGCATCTTAGCTCCTGCTCCCACACAGAGAATATCACAACTAAAAGAGACCATGACTAATCTCTCCTCTTTGTTGCAGCCAGAGGATTTTAGGAACCAAAACCAGGCCCGTGCTGACATCTGATGGTTGTGTGGTGATAACTGATTGTGAACTCACCTACATATGTAAACAATCAAACGTGTCAGAGACTGGTGAGTTGTCACGTAGAAAGTGGGACCTCCTCCCGGGTTCCTTTGATGAAAGGATATATATATTGATGGGATAGGAGTACCTCGATGGGTTCCAGAACAATTCAAAGCTAGGAATCAGATCGCAGCTGAGTTTGAATCAAGTATTTTTTGGTGGTCAACAATTAATAAAAACGTAGATTGGATAAATTATATTTACTATAACCAGCAAAGATTTATAAACCACACTCGTGATGCATTAAAGGGATTAGCTGAGCAGACAGCGGCAACTAGCTTAATGACATGGCAGAATAGAATAGCTTTAGATATGCTTTTGGCTGAGCGGGGCGGAGTTTGTGTTCTGTTTGGATCTATGTGCTGTATTTTCATCCTCAAACAACATAGCACCGGACGGGTCCGTGACAAAAGAGCTTCAGGGGAGTAACTACGCTGACGAACGAACTGGCTGAGAACTCTGGTATTGATAGCTCCATAAACGGTTGGTTTGATAACATATTTGGTAAATGGAAAACTATTGTTGTAACTATTCTGGTTGAAGTTATAGCTTCTATGGGTATACTTGTTCTTTGTGGATGTTGTCTTATTTCCTGTGTCTGAGGTTTGGTGAGAAAGGAGATGGGGAAGGTGGTTTCCCAACAGATGGTGAGATACGGCCCAATCCTGGACTCCGACCTAAGGAATTAAGGATATGACCTACCAGGCTTGGTGGAGTGACACTAGAGGGTGTCTAAAGGGGGCCAAAATATACTTCTCTGTTTGTGTTTTATGTTTTAATAGTCTTATGTTTTGTGTTCTATTAATCCTGTGTTTTATGGTTTGAAGTTCCTTGGTGACTGGTAACAATTTGCAAGTTGGGTGTAGATGGACTGAGGGTTTTTATTTTTTAGTATCATCATAGCCTATTAATAAAAGTGTGATTCTTTTTGTTTGTATTGTATTATAATGAATGACACCCTGTGTTGTCATATTTTGAATCACACCCAGTGGGTGTGAAAAGGGGGATTATGGGGGATTTATTATTCTCCTAATTGATGGGATGACTAACTTAGAAAGAATGCATTCTGGACTGTGCTGATGTAGGTTGTGTCACCTGGCAAGCTGTGATTGATGTGAAGAGCTGTTTTAGGGGGTAAAATGAGATAAGGATTTGTGTCTCCAAATACTAGACTATACTGGTTCTTTGTGATCTGTGAACCTTCCTTGGACGTAGGAATGGTGTCTAGGGGAGCTGGCACTTCTCATTATGACAGGTTGTTATGATAAACGTATGCCTGGAAACAGGGATGTGCTAAGAGGCGGGGAACAGCCAGTGCGCCAACGGATTGGCTGAGTAAGTGTCACGGTTTCGGCCGAGGCTGCTCCTCCTCCTGGTTCGGGCAGGCTTCGGCGGTCGTCGGCCCCGGAGTACTAGCTGCCACCGATCTATGTTTCATGTTTGTTTGGTTTTGTCTTGATGTTGTACACCTGTGTCTTGTTAGTCCTCGTTAGTGTCCTATTTAGTTCTCGTTGTGTGTGTTTGTCTTTGTGTGTGATTGCTCTTCTGTTTTGTGTTGGAGCTACGTACTTCCCTCCAGTGATTTGGAGAGGTTTTTCGCACATGTTAGTGTGCCGTTGGTTTGACGCCTGTGTGCGCCGTTATTTCGCCTTCGGGCTTATTGTGCTTATTTTCTACGTTAATATTGCACTAAAGTCTTATTGGACTGAGCTTCTGCGTCCTGCGCTTGATTCATGCACCACACCCACCTTCAGCACCCCTTGACAGAATCACACACCAAAATGGAATCAGCAGGATCTGCTGTTACGCCTGAGTCGCTCGAGGAGCATGTTCGCGGCCAAGATGACCAGATACGACAACTGGGGACCGCTCATCAACACCCTGCACCGATGGGAGGCCAGCGGGGTACCCACACCTCCACCTACCCTGCCAACCCCATCGGCCGGTCCACCAGTCCCAGGTCCGGAACCCAGGGGGATTCGGCTCTCGCTCCCGAGGGCGTGTGACGGAACAGCTGCCGGGTGTCAGGGGTTCCTCCTGCAGGTGGAGCTCTACCTGGCCACTGTACACCCGGTGCCCTCGGGACACGAGAGCGTTTCCGCCCTCATCTCCTGTCTCACGGGCAAGGCGTTGGAGTGGGCTAACGCCGAGTGGAGGAAGATGGACGCCAACACCATCTCCTACGCCGAGTTCTCCCGCCGCTTCAAGGCCGTGTTCGACCATCCACCTGAGGGCAAAGCGGCGGGGGAGCGTCTAGTCCACCTGAGAAAGGGGAGGAGGAGCGCACAGGCGTTTGCTCTAGAGTTCCGGACTCTAGCGGCGGACGCAGGGTGGAATGAACGGGCCCTCATCGACCATTTTCGATGTAGCCTACGGGAGGACGTTCAACGTGAGTTGGCCTGCAGGGATACCCATCTCACCTTCGACCAGTTGGTCGATATGTCCATCCGTCTGGACACCCTGCTGGCCACCCGTGGACGTCCCGAGGGGGGTCCGTCCATTCCGCCCTCCGGCACCTCCGAGCCGAGCCCTATGGAGCTCGGGGGTGCCGGCGCTAGAGAAAGGAGGAGGAGGAGCCCGAGGGGGCCTGTCTCCTGCACCAAGGGCGGTCGTGGAGGGCACACTGCGGCCAGGTGCTGGGGAGGGTTCTCCGGGGGAGAAGACAACAGGCCACGCACTGGGGGGGCCTCCCAGGTGAGTAGACGTCCCACTTACCCAGAGCTTTCTGTTGCGCACTTTTGTATACCTGTGTGTTTTCCACAGGTTGCACTTCATTCCCAGCATAAGGCGCTAGTAGATTCAGGCGCAGCTGGGAATTTTGTTGATCGGAAGTTTTGTTTAGATTTAGGGATCCCTCTCCTACCTGTTGACAAACCTTTTCCCGTTCATGCCTTAGATAGCCGCCCGTTGGGGTCGGGGTTGATTAGGGAGATCACAGCACCACTTAGGATGTGTGCGCAGGGGGGTCATGAAGAGACTATACAGCTGTATCTGATCGACTCTCCTGCGTACCCAGTGGTGCTGGGAATTCCCTGGTTAAGCACCCATAACCCTGCTAGTTCGTGGCAACAGAGGGCTCTCGATGGGTGGTCTGCTCAGTGCGAGGGGCGATGTCTGGGTGTTTCCGTGGGGGCGACTTCGGTGGAAAGTCCAAACCAAGTGCCCGCACTGCACATTCCGCCTGAATATGGGGATTTAGCTCTCGTGTTTAGTAAAACTAGGGCGACGCAGTTGCCTCCTCATAGACAGGGGGATTGTGCGATTGATCTCCAGGCAGGATCAGCGCTCCCACGGAGCCACGTGTATCCTTTGTCTCAAGAGGAGAGAAAAGCTATGGAGACTTACATAGCCGAATCTTTGCGACAGGGATACATTCGGCCCTCCACTTCTCCCGCCTCCTCAAGCTTCTTTTTTGTGAAGAAGAAAGATGGAGGGTTGCGCCCGTGCATTGATTACCATGGTCTCAATCAGATTACTGTGAAATACAGTTATCCACTCCCTCTGATTGCGACCATGACAGAGTCATTGCATGGAGAGCGGTTTTTCACAAAATTGGATCTCAGGAGCGCGTATAACTTGGTGCGCATTAGGGAGGGCGACGAATGGAAGACAGCGTTTAGTACCACGTCAGGTCATTTCGAATATCTCGTCATGCCATATGGGTTGATGAATGCTCCATCAGTCTTCCAATCCTTCGTAGATGACATTTTCCGGGATATGCAGGGACAAGGGGTGGTCGTGTACATTGATGACATTCTGGTGTACTCGTCTACCCGAGCCGAGCATATAACCCTGGTGCGTCGTGTATTGAGGAGGCTGTTGGAGCACGACCTATATGTCAAGGCAGAGAAATGTCTGTTTTTCCAGGAGTCGGTCTCCTTTTTGGGTTATCGGTTGTCCGCGTCAGGGGTGAGAATGGAGGTGGATCGTGTGTCCGCTGTGCATAATTGGCAAACTCCAACCACTGTAAAGGAGGTGCAGCAGTTCTTGGGCTTTGCGAATTACTACCGGAGGTTTATCCGGGGTTTTGGACAGGTGGCAGCTCCCATCACATCACTTCTGAAAGGGGGTCCGGTGCGCCTGCAGTGGTCAGCTGATGCGGACAGGGCCTTTAGGAGACTGAAGGACCTGTTTACGTCGGCTCCGGTGCTGGCGCATCCGGATCCCGCATTACCCTTTCAGGTTGAGGTAGACGCGTCTGAGGCTGGTATAGGGGCCGTTCTCTCTCAACGGTCCGGCACGCCACCTAAACTCCGCCCCTGTGCTTTTTACTCAAAAAAGCTCAGCCCGGCGGAGCGTAACTTGACGTTGGGGACAGGGAGCTGTTAGCTGTAGTTCAAGCCCTTAAGGTGTGGAGGCATTGGCTTGAGGGGGCTCAACACCCTTTCCTCATTTTGACTGACCATCGGAACTTGGAGTACATCTGGGCAGCGAGGAGACTGAACCCTCGCCAGGCTCGATGGAGTATGTTTCTCACTAGGTTCGTATTTAAAATCACGTACATCCCTGGGTCCCAGAATGGTAAGGCAGATGCGCTGTCCCGGCGGTATGACATGGAGGAGAGGTCCGTTGAGCCTACTCCCATACTACCGGAATCTTGCCTTGTGGCACCGGTGGTGTGGGAGGTCGATGCCGAAATCGAGCGAGCATTGCGTACCGACCCCAGCCCTCCACAGTGTCCTGAGGGTCGGAAGTACGTTCCGCTCGAGATTCGGGATCGACTCATTTACTGGGCTCACACGTCACCCTCCTCTGGACATCCGGGTATCGGCCGGACGGTGCATTGCCTTAGCCCTAAATACTGGTGGCCCACTTTGGCTAGGGATGTGAGGGTTTATGTCTCCTCCTGCTCGGTGTGCAACCAGTGTAAGGCGCCCCGACATCTGCCCAGGGGTATGTTACAACCCCTGCCCGTTCCACAACGACCATGGTCTCACCTCTCGGTGGATTTTGTGACAGACCTTCCCCTCTCTCAGAGGAATACCACCATCCTGGTCGTTGTGGACCGGTTCTCTAAGGCCTGTCGTCTTCTCCCTATGTCGGGTCTTCCTACTGCCCTACAGACCGCTGAGGCCCTATTTACCCATGTCTTCCGGCATTACGGGGTACCCGAGGATATAGTGTCTGATCGAGGCCCCCAGTTTACCTCCCGTGTTTGGAGAGCGTTCATGGAGCGGTTGGGGGTCTCGGTTAGCCTTACCTCAGGGTACCACCCGGAGAGTAACGGGCAGGTAGAACGTGTCAACCAGGATGTGGGTAGGTTTCTGAGGTCGTATTGCCAGGGCCGGCCGGAGGAGTAGGCACGGTACATTCCCTGGGCCAAGATGGCCCAGAACTCTCTCCGCCACTCCTCTACCAACCTATTCCCCTTCCAATGTGTGTTAGGTTACCAGCCGGTTCTGGCACCTTGGCAGCAGAGCCAGATCGAGGCCCCTGCGGTGGATGATTGGATGAGGTGCTCGGAAGAGACGTGGAACGCTGCCCACGTCCACCTGCAGCGGGCCGTCCTTCGTCACAAGGCGAGCGCCGATCTCCACCGCAGTGAGGGGCCGGTGTATGCACCCGGAGATCGAGTCTGGCTCTCTACCAGAAACCTACCCCTCCGCCTGCCCTGCCGGAAGCTGGGTCGGCGGTTTGTGGGGCCCTTTAAAGTCCTGAGAAGATTGAACGAGGTGTGTTATAGGTTACATCTACCTGTTGAGTATAAGAATATTAACCCCTCGTTCCATGTGTCTCTTCTCAGGCCGGTGGTAGCTGGTCCACTCCAGTACAATGAGATAGGGGAGACTCCTCCGCCCCCACTGGACATCGAGGGGGCTCCGGCGTACACCATTCGGTCCATCTTGGACTCAAGACGCCGGATGGGGGGTCTCCAATATCTCGTGGAGTGGGAGGGGTATGGCCCGGAGGAGCGGTGCTGGGTGCCGCGGAGGGACATCCTAGACCCATCTCTCCTGTCGGAGTTCCACCGGGACCATCCCGCGCGCCCTGCTCCGCGTCCTCCTGGTCGTCTCCGAGGCCGGGGTCGGCGCACGGCTGGAGCCGCGCGTCAAGGGGGGGGTACTGTCACGGTTTCGGCCGAGGCTGCTCCTCCTCCTGGTTCGGGCAGGCTTCGGCGGTCGTCGTCCCCGGAGTACTAGCTGCCACCGATCTATGTTTCATGTTCGTTTGGTTTTGTCTTGATGTTGTACACCTGTGTCTTGTTAGTCCTCGTTAGTGTCCTATTTAGTTCTCGTTGTGTGTGTTTGTCTTTGTGTGTGATTGCTCTTCTGTTTTGTGTTGGAGCTACGTTCTTCGCTCCAGTGTTTTGGAGAGGTTTTTCACACATGTTAGTGCGCCGTTGGTTTGACGCCTGTGTGCGCCGTTATTTCGCCTTCGGGCTTATTGTGCTTAAAGTCTTTTTGGACTGAGCTTCTGCGTCCTGCGCTTGATTCATGCACCACACCCACCTTCAGCACCCCTTGACAGTAAGTCTAAACCACGTTCAAGCGTCTACTCTGATTGCCCAGCAGAGAGGTCGGAAACTCTCTCTCTGTAAGAGTATTTGAGGAAGAATCTAAAACAATAGATTTAGTTCTCTGAAGTGCCCTGCGAGGTATTTCAAGGAGCCCGTATATACGAAACATCATATTTACCATTGAAGGTTTTTGCATTAATTAAAATAACTAGTATATCTTAGAAGTCGTGTTGACCTCTTTTGTTCCTAATGCCAGATTTGAATTGACGCAACTTTGACAGGTGATAAACAAACAATAAACCGCACACCCAGAGGCAGCGTTTCTAGTGGGCAGAGACTTTAACGCGGAGAGACTTACAGTACAACCGTTCTACCTCACTTCTACCAACACGTCTCTGCACATGTCGAGAGACAAATTTGAGGTGACAGAGAGTGACATTCAATACCGCCTTACACACTCTTGCCTGCATCTAGCTGATATAGGGTGTAATCATTAGTTGTCCAACAGTTGCAAACTAGAGTTTCTATTGGACAAATTAATGTATGTTTATCCCTGTTTTGTTCCATTTGCTTCCGTTTATGAAACCATTTTCAACAGAATCGGCGGAATGAATACACCCCTGAAACACGTAAACAGAGTTCACTTTCATAACAGACACGTTGTATTCCTTCTCTTCCCTTCGCTTGTGGAATTCAATACACAACACATCAGCTGTATGTGACCAGGCGAAGAAACCTTTCCAAGCCAAACCGGTAAACCCAGCCTACATTGTTGTCCCCATAAGTAACGTCATAGTCAGCATAGCTAATAGAACTAACGCATTAGTAAACACGCTACAATCATGCAGTAACATTAGTGTACAGTCAGTAAGCAGTTACACCGACGGACCCCAGTGGCAATAAATTAGTAATACCAAAAGCTTATCTTGACTTGGAAGAGTTCCAGTGTTGTGTTGGAAAGTCATAGCCACCTAGCTAACATAGCATCCCTCTGTTTGAGCAGGGTGTTTCAGTATGCTAAACTAGCAAGCTGCATTTCCTAGCTAAGTAAGTGAAAGTGAAAAAGAAATGATGAAATCTCTCTCTCGCTATTTCTCTCGTTTCTCCTTCATTTTGGAAGAAATTATTTTGTTCAAAACTTTTCAACTATTCTCTTTCTCTCTCTTTGAGTCAACTACTCACCACATTTTATATATTGCAGTGCTCGCTAGCTGTAGTTTGTGCTTTTAGTACTAGATTAATTCTCTGATCCTTTGATTGGATGAACAACATGTTAGTTCATGCTGCAGGAGCTTTGATAGGCTGGAGGACGTCCTTCGGAATTTGTCATAATTACTGTGTAACTCTACGGAAGGGGGTGAGAACTATGAGCCTCCTAGGTTTTGTCAATGTACCCAGTGGAGGACGGAAGCTATCTGTCCTCCGGCTTCACCATGGTGCTACCCTACATAGTGCTGTTGAGGCTACTGTAGACCTTTGCAAAATATTGTGTTTTAATCAGTTATTTGGTGATGTGATTATATTTAGCATATTTTTATGTAAAAAGGATCACTTTTTTAATGTTTTACCATTTTAATTTTCATGAAATTCACTGAGGAGGATGGCCCTCCCCTTCTTCCTCTGAAGAGCCTCCACTGGTATTGACTGCAGCTGAAAGGCTTCCTGAGGAGACTATAGATGGCATCTGGGTTAGCTAGAATGCCACTATTCCTGATTCCGATTGAGACTACATCTTCTGCTCTTCCCTTGAGATGGATGAGAATCTCTCAGGCCTGTTCCTCTATTTTCATGTGTCCCTTTTTAATAAAGTTTATCATGGCCTCTTCCCATTCATCAAATGTAATTGTGTCTTATCTCTCCCCTCTAAAGGAAGGTGGTTCTTTGACTTTTCTTTGGGCAACTACTTGGACTTGGGAGAAGTCTAGAACTTGGCTAACTGTAGGGTCAGGTCTGTGTCTTGGTTCACTTTGGCTAGTGGCTGTAGCTCCTGTTGGGCTACTAGAACTGAAGTGCATGATAATGCTATCAGCTAGCTGCTGTCCTATCTGTTGGACTATGATACTCATCTGGCCTATTAGCACTGCATCGTCATTGGGGTTAGGAGTGGAGGTGCTAACAACCTGGGGCCTAGGTGAGTTGACTGCATGATGACAATGAGAAGCTGCATTGTCCCCACTGACTAAAGGAACTTCCCCTGCAATTTCACTACCATTGACATCACCACACACACTAGGACTACCAGTTGGGAAAGGAATAGATAACCCCAACACACCCCTTCCCCTACCAACATTGACAGGTGTTAGCAAATCTGAAAAACAAATATGGTTGAAACTCATTGTAGTAGCTCAAAATGAAAGTTGATAAAAAAAATATTTTGTAGCAAAATTTGAAATTGTGTTTTTTACATTGGATAAAAGTAGAGACTCAGAGCTAGAAAATTGTGTATCATACACTACAGTTGAGGAAAAATTAGAAATTAATTCTGCGTTGAAAATTGGTAAACTTGTAACCTAACTTATGAGAAAATTGCCTTTGAATGTTTTGTACACCTTATGGAGACCTCTTCTTTGTCTACACCCATTCAGCATCGTTCAGCTTTAGCCCCACCCATCTCTTTAAGGTATGATCCAAGCGTCCTGTCCTAACAACAACAGTCAAGCTAACTGGCTAGCTTGCTAGCTACTTCCAGACACAAATGAGAGAACAGCTCACTCTGACCATTTTACTCGCCCTAGTAGAGCTGGTTAGGATGTTTTTATGTTTTCCAGAGCGTTGGTGACTGCAACTGTGCTGCTGGCAACAATTTACGCTTTTTTGCAAATGTCTACTGACACCGGCCATATTCCATGGGTGTTGAGCGTTCGTAATTTCGTCAGTTATTATGCGCTCTGGCACACTCAGACGAGAGTTCTCTGAAATCGGAGTAGATAGCCAGAGCGAATTTAAAAGCTACATCTATCAACCTTGCCACCAGAGGTCTCTTCACAGTCCCCAAGTCCAGAACAGACTATGGGAGGCACACAGGACTACATAGAGCAATGACTACATGGAACTCTATTCCACATCAGGTAACTGATGCAAGCAGTAGAATCAAATTTAAAACATTTCTAAAAATACACCTTATGGAACAGCGGGATTGTGAAGCAACACAAACATAGGCACAGACACATGCATACACACACATGATAACATACGTTCTATACACACACGTACACATGGATTTTGTGTTGGAGATATGTGATAGTGGATTATGGGCCTGAGGGGGCACACTTTATGTTGTAAATTCTGTAATGAATGTATTGTAATGTTTTAAAAATTAATTTTGTTGGACCCCAGGAAGAGCTAATGGGTACAAATATCTACCTCAAATACCTTGTAACCCTGCACACTGATCTGGAACTGGTACTCCTTGTATATAGCTTTATTCTTGGGTATTTTATTCTTCGTCAAACATTAAAGGAACAGTTGTCTCCATGTCTCGTCCGTACCTGGTAGGAGTACTCGGGTGGGGGTCCCGCGGAGTTCATCCCATTGGCTGGGGGAGGAGGGTAGGCATAGGCCTCATTGGCCATATATTTTCCAGAGAATCTACCAATTTTCCTTCCTGAGGAAATTGCAATAAATTCTCGGGCTTCCCGGTATTCCCGTTCAAACCGAAAGTGCTATTTAAAAGCATATAATACCATTAAATAAAATCTGACATGATTATACCACTCTAAATGGAGAAATATGCACAATCTAAAGTGTTCTTTATGTATTTGTTGCAATTTAATCAACAATGTTCCCTCAAAGTCACCACACCATTTCATTGATGTAGCCTAGTTTTAACAGGCCTATGAAGCACTGATGGCCGACGGGTCAAATATGAGGTTAATACAGTACAAATTAATATTTTTAGCCTACCTTTGAAAGATGCATTTTGGTCCTTTTCTCTCCCCTTGCACCTGGCTATTGAGGGAATTTGGGAAGGTTGTGGCTGTTTATACTTCACTTATTGTTATGATTTTGTCAGAGGAAACTAATCGGAATCTCCAATAATCAAACAGTTAAGCGGAGATTCAACAATGGATAGCGCCGCAGTTGATCAATTGCCCGTGAATCTAAACCCGCATTTAATATGCCATTCTAAGGTAGGCTATATTTTACATAAAATCTTATGAGGCCTACTTACTGCATCTGTTTTCTAGCAATAAAGTAAATGATCATCTCTGAAGTCACAGCATAAATGAAACGTGAGACTTTGGACTACACAAACAGACTATATATTCAAAGTAAATGAACTGCCATTATTACTTTTATTCAATACAAAATACAGTTCTCGCATTATTTTTCAACAGGAAAAACACTTGGTCAGAAACTAAGTAATTGACACTGACTGATTCCATGTAGCAAACAAAATCATTTGCATAGGCCATACCCGTTTTAACGTGTTGCTTCAAAACAGGCTCAATTCAGGTCGGATTTGCAGTCGGCCTCGTTGGCATAAATGAGTAAAGCTTTGCCACAGACCTTTTGTATTAAAGCAGGTAGGCCTACCGGTAGCTCAAAAGTTGGAGTCAATTTTGTTACTGTATTTCAAGGTTGCGTGTACATGCACTTTGAATTCATGGCGACTAAAAACGGTAGGCTACGACGCACAAACCCTAGGCGCTACAAGCAACTCTGGGAGAGCTAGGACCAGATCGCAGCCTGCCAGCTAAGACAGGTTAACATTGCCTTTAACCTAAAAGTTTGGATTTTTACTGGCATATGCAGACCAACCCCCAAAACGATTGGCTAATGATATGAGAGCTGGTGTTACATGTAAGAATTCACGAGTAGGAAACCAATTGTCCGTAGACTCAAGACTAGTAGACACTCAGCAGAGTAATTTAAATGCAATTTGACAACATTCAGCACTGACACCATTAACCCCAATTCTAGCAACATCCTCATTTACAGACGTGATATGCACCAACCCCAAGCGCTCAGTTCTACAAACTACATCAGGTTAAATTGACCTAGAACCCATTACATCATTTGATGCTACTAGCATAAGCAAATGTAGCTTAAGAAAGTCCAATGGTAATTTAAACACAAATTGGTCGAAGTAGTAATATATTGCTGATGCCAAAGCATGTTTATAATGCAATAAAACTGTTTTGCCATCACCCCAGTTACTAAAGTCAGGTCATTGAACCTCCAAAACAAAACTAAGGACACAAGTATTAAAGTTACTGTTTAATTGAGGCAAAACACACAAACGCAGTTACACACAACCTGGACTAGAGTACCCATGTACGTCCCACTTCAGATATCCATGTTTGTGGTCAACGGGGTCTCAGATGCAGAGGTGAACTGTTCCTCAATGGCATGGTCAGTAACAGAAGGCGCTTGGTCTACAGACTCGTCCCCACTTGTGCTAGAGTATAAATTAACCACAATCAGTAGTTCTCGTGGCTTCAGTAGCCAGTTGTGGCGTCGTCGGACGTGCCGGTTGTGGCTTCTGAAGCGGCGTCGTCGGACGTGCCAGTTGTGGCTTCTGAAGCGGCGTCGTCGGACGTGCCAGTTGTGGCTTCTGAAGCGGCGTCGTCGGACGTGCCAGTTGTGGCTTCTGAAGCGGCGTCGTCGGACGTGCCAGTTGTGGCTTCTGAAGCGGCGTCGTCGGACGTGCCAGTTGTGGCTTCTGAAGCGGCGTCGTCGGACGTGCCAGTTGTGGCTTCTGAAGCGGCGTCGTCGGACGTGCCAGTTGTGGCTTCTGAAGCGGCGTCGTCGGACGTGCCAGTTGTGGCTTCTGAAGCGGCGTCGTCGGACGTGCCAGTTGTGGCTTCTGAAGCGGCGTCGTCGGACGTGCCAGTTGTGGCTTCTGAAGCGGCGTCGTCGGACGTGCCAGTTGTGGCTTCTGAAGCGGCGTCGTCGGACGTGCCAGTTGTGGCTTCTGAAGCGGCGTCGTCGGACGTGCCAGTTGTGGCTTCTGAAGCGGCGTCGTCGGACGTGCCAGTTGTGGCTTCTGAAGCGGCGTCGTCGGACGTGCCAGTTGTGGCTTCTGAAGCGGCGTCGTCGGACGTGCCAGTTGTGGCTTCTGAAGCGGCGTCGTCGGACGTGCCAGTTGTGGCTTCTGAAGCGGCGTCGTCGGACGTGCCAGTTGTGGCTTCTGAAGCGGCGTCGTCGGACGTGCCAGTTGTGGCTTCTGAAGCGGCGTCGTCGGACGTGCCAGTTGTGGCTTCTGAAGCGGCGTCGTCGGACGTGCCAGTTGTGGCTTCTGAAGCGGCGTCGTCGGACGTGCCAGTTGTGGCTTCTGAAGCGGCGTCGTCGGACGTGCCAGTTGTGGCTTCTGAAGCGGCGTCGTCGGACGTGCCAGTTGTGGCTTCTGAAGCGGCGTCGTCGGACGTGCCAGTTGTGGCTTCTGAAGCGGTTGTGGCAGTAGGATAGTTTCCATAGTCATCAGACCAGCGTCTCATCTTCTCAGCAGAGGCCAGGTCATCGTTTGCCAGAGAGCTACCATAGTTTGGAGAGTCTTGGGATGCTACTTCATTTGTCTCCAAATACTCTAGAGAAAAAGAGAAGAGGAACAGTTGGGTGTTCTACACGGTCTAGGCCAAATTGCCATTTGAATGTTCAGCAACATTGCACCCCACTGAACCCGACGTAGTTCTAAACGAATGTTGCAGGCCTAACATTTTCTGGCTTCTTTAGCATCAGACACTATGGATCGGAGCATGTGCAATGGAGACGTCATTTGATGACAGCTCTGAAAAACGTAGGTTCAGGTACACAAGCAAATTTTCAAAATCAACAGCAAAGGGTTTGATAACTTCTGGTTTAAAAAAAGATTCTAAACATTTGTTATTTAGACTGGGTTACTCTACGGTGTTGAATTAGTTTAAAACACAGCAGCAAAGAACATTGCTAGAAGGGATGGGATAACATAGGGGAAGAAACGCTTACCTCCAAGTCTCCTCTGCAGAGAGACTTGATCTTGTTTCTGGGACTTGCCAACAGGGGAACAAGAAACTGAGGAGAAAGAGTTGACAGAAGTTGAGTTGACACAAAATAGCTACATATATTTAATAGCAGTGAACAAAAAAGAGGACCAACGTGGAAGAAACAGACAGTCAGATTTGAATCTCCAACTTACAAAGTTCAACATGTTTCCCAAACAAAACCCTTCAATCCAAATAAAACATTAGTGAACCAACCTTTGAAGACCCCCACAGTCAGCACAAAGAGCAGAAATTCTCTCACACCTCCCATGATTATGAGAATAGTCTTTATTATCAACAAGTAATGTCATCCCGTGGCCTGTATGAGGCTTATATAGGCCACTAATGACCGTTTACCAGACAAACATGACTTAACGATCAATTAACATGCTTGATTGAGTTGAAACATTCAGATAGAAATAGACCATGTAGAACAGATGTTTCTTTGGAGGGCAGGCAATCTTTTCTACTCTATATATTGCATTTATATCTGCTATGTTTTACCCTTCTGGTCTCAGATCAGCAGTAGAAAGAAGTAGGCCTAATTATTTTAGGTATAATCTTCAAAGATTTTCGGGGGAAATAAACACTGTACCCAAATCCACTTTTTATTATGATCCTGGGAAATGGGTAGGCCTCCACCATATGGTCCTTCACAGTTTTACACCTGTGTTATATTCCTTTATTTACATAGATCACATACATAAATATATATGTTAGCTGTTAGTAGCTTTGGGATCAAATTTTCATATTGTATTGTTACTAACCATATATCATATTTTCCTCATTTGCTCTGTAGGAGACTTGGCTGGTGGAGATTCGTCATATGAAGGACATTCAAGTGGATGTGACCCCTAACCTGCAGGACAGGCTCAGCGGGGTGACAGACATCCTGTAACGGATCTCCAAGCTAGTGTCTGAGGACCTGGAGAAGGCTGTGTCTACAGCTGTGGAGCAGGACAAGCAAGGTAACCTAACCTCACCTAACCTCACTGTATGAAGGATTTTATTTTTATGTATAGTCATCTCCAATCTGTTAAAATATATGTCTCTGTATTTCTCGCCCAATCTCTCTACTCTTCCCCATCCCCTTCACTAGGTTCTCCCCAGGATAAGCACACCATCCTGGCTGTGGTCCCCAGTCCTGCTGCTCCATCACACCTAGCCAGAAAGCAGGGCCTCAGTGAATGTATGTGGTTGTTCCTTACTTTAACATAAAACTCTCATAGATATTAACACAGTAACTGTAAATAATAACAACTATTCTGGGCTATATAATTAGTAACCTGAATGATCTATCACCTATCCGTTGTTTTAGAGCTAATTTAGACTAATAAGCTGTACACCTAAATGTCTTCTCCCCTGCTCCCTTCCCCCTCCTCCTCCTCCTCAGACCGCTGTACCCTGACCTTTGACCCTCGCACGGTCAACGGTCACCTGCTCCTCTCCAGGGAGAACCTACGGGTGCCTCTTCCCACCATAATCTTTGACCCCTACATATCTTCCCAAGGAAGGAAAAGGGGAAACAGTGTATGGTGGGAATGAACGATCTTCCCTGGAGCCTCCAGCTGGATGAGTGCCAGTTGAGCGCCTGGCACAATGGGTGCCGGGAAACGATGGCTGGCCACTCCCACCACTCCCACGCGGCTGCATGCCTTCCACTGTACCTTCACTCAGGAGCTGTTCCCTGCCTGTTGGATAGGGGCGTCAGCATCACCCTCTGCTTGCCACGATGACAACACGAAAGGGAATGACCGTGACCTAACAATGTCATATTGGATTAGTCTCCATAACCATAGACTTCTATAGACATCGCATCATTGTATCTGTCCCATTATGGTGTCTGCAAGAGCACAGGCAGCGCCATTGAGGCCATCTCCATTTTGAAGTAGTCCATTGTCATTTTCTTCTTCTACTGCTTCTATGAGTTGGCAAACAAACTGAAAGGGTGCACACTGCCACCTAGAGTGTGTTTGAACAGGTATAAAGCCAAGGTTGGCGATTTACTGCCACCTGCAGTTATGGCATTTTTTCTCATGAGTATAATTCATTGGCTGATCCCCCGTGGTGACCTGGATGGAATTCTGTGATCATTCCTTAACCTATAGGAAGTCCCACCCCATCCCCCCTTTTGCCCTCAGAAAAGCCTAAATTTGTCGGTGCATGGACTCTACAGGGGTACTGGCCCATGTTAACTCCAATGCTTTCCACAGTTGTGTCAAGTTGGCTGGGTGTCCTTTGGGTGGTGGACAATTCTTGATACACACGGGAAACCCCAGCAGTGTTACAGTTCTTGACACAAACCAGTGTGCCTGCCACCTAATAACATACCCCGTTCATAGGCACTTAAATGTTTTGTCTTGCCCATTCACTCTCTGAATGGCACACATACAAATACACAATCCATGTCTCAATTGTCTCAAGGCTTAACACTCCTTCTTTAACCTGTCTCCTCCCCTTCATCTACACTGATTGAAGTGGATTTAACAAGTGACATCAATAAGGGATCATAGCTTTCACCTGGATTCACCTGGTCAGTCTATGTCATGGAAAGAGTTCTTCATGTTTTGTATACTCAGTGTATATAAAGATGATATCTCTATCATTCTCTATGGGCTAGGTAGAGCAAGAACCATATTGTCTATACTTGTGTCACTAACCTTGGTCTAGGGGAGTAATTACATATATAGAGGGAAGCGAGCTAGTTATTTCGATTGAATCCCAGCCCCTGTTCCAGTTGGATACTAGGACACTGATGCCTGGATGGGTGAAAGCAATATGGCCTTCCATTATGCTCCGTGGAGACTTCTAAGATCAGTTAGTTTGGGAAAGTACTAGGATGTATGTAGGAAAGTAAGTCATTTAGGCGTATTACGGAACTATCCTGTGTATGTGAGACCTTTCCTTCTCCGACTGTAGTCTGCAACACCCATTTTTCCCATAGTGAGATAATTTAGCCAAGTCAGCATTTTAGAAACAAAATCCTTAACCTGGTGAGACCCCAGGTTGCGAAAATGCAACAGGCCCTCAAACTCATGTCAAACACTACATAGTTTATCTCTTTAGACCCGTATGTACACTGAACAAAAATATAAACGCAACATGTAAAGTGTTGGTCAAGGATTATTTATTTTTTTATTCCTTGATGTGATGTGGTGGGTGAGTGAGTGTGTTCTAGAATGTTCAGAAGAGTGACATTCAGGACATGACATAATAGGCCAACTTCTCTATACACACACACACACACACATACACACAGGCAGTAGCAGTAGTAGCATATAGCCAAGATAATCTTTCCATGTACACTGAACAAAAACATATTGTAAACGCAACATGCAAACATTTAAAAGATTTTACTGAGTTACAGTTCATATAAGGAAATCAGTCAATTTAAATACATAAATTAGGCCCTAATCTAATCTGTGGCGTTGTGTTGTGTGACAAAACTGCACATTTTAGAGTGGTATTTTATTGTCCCCAGCACAAGGTGCACCTCTGTATTGATCATGCTGTTTAATCAGCTTCTTGATATGCCACACCTGTCAGGTGGATGTATTATCTTGGCAAAGGAGAAATGCTCACTAACAGGGATGTGAACACATTTGTGCACTAATTTTAAGATAAATAATATTTTTGTGCGTATGGAACATTTCTGGGATCTTTTGTTTCAGCTCATGAAAAATGGGACCAACACTTTACGTGTTGCGTTCATATTTTTGTTCAGTATAGTTAGTTGGACTAGGATCAGGGATTCGCTTCTATACTACCTAGACATTATGGTCCCTATCAACACAAAGTTCAAGTTTCATATTACACCATATTCCCTATATACAAGGGTGACATTTCAGATTTGTACCATAAGTCAAACTTCACCAACTCTTATGTATTTAAAAACTGTTTTTTAAGGTTAATTCAGGCTAGTCTCTTTGCAATAATATTTATTTTTCAACAGAGACCTGGTCATATGATCGACTGCTACCCTCTCATATTTAAGTCGTCACATTAAAAACCTGTACAGACAAATAATAAATAAACAAATAATAGTGTCCAGTACAGGCCGTGAGAAGGAGGGGTGGGAGCTGAGATACAGGCGCTCTTCTTGTCTTCAGCAGGGGAGTAGGGTGGAGGTTTGTCCTGGAGAAGATGTTTTCATACATTCCCCTAATTTATTTGGACAGTGAAGCTAAGACTTTTAATTTGTCTCTATACTCCAGCATTTTGGATCTGAGATCAAGTGTTTCATGTGAGGCGACAGTACAGAATGTCACTTTTTATTTGAGGGTATTTTCATTCATATCTGTTTTAGAAATGAAAGCATTTTATGTATCTAGTCCCCCCATTTGAATGTATCATAATTAATTGGACAAACATCAAGCTTGTGACCAATATTCCCTCTAATCTATTTTAGCACTGAGCAAATTTCAGGTCGGCTGAGCGCAAACTTGAACGTTTTGAAAATTCTGTGCAACTTCCAACGAGTGTTAACTGTGAACACTGAGGCTGTGCCCGCTTTAACTTACTGTTTTAACAGTGGCCAAGTAGGCTACTATGGCTATTTGATCATAATGTAGGCCTACTGTCAAAAACAATGGAGAAAATGCATCTCATAACATTTAACATGGAAATAGCTGTTCAATCATTCAGCCTACAGAAGCAGCCAATGTGTGGTGTTCAATGTAGGCCTACATTCCATGAGACTTTTGAAAAAAACATGCAGGGCTTGACATTAACCTCTATGAGATCGGTGTCCCGTATACGGGACGGTTGAATTAACGTGCGCTAATGTGATTAGCATGACTGTTGTAAGTATCAGCAAACTTTCCAGGACATAGACATCTATCATATGGGCAGAAAACTTAAATTCCTGTTAATCTAACTGCACTGTCCAATTTACAGTAGCTATTACAGTGAAAGAATACCATGTTATTGTTTGAGGAGAGTGCACAACAAATGTATCACGGCAACTGGTTTGATCAATTCACCTCTGAAGGTAAATAATGTACTTACATTCAGTAATCTTGCTCTGTTTTGTCATCCTAAGGGTCTCAGAGATAAAATGTAGCATAGTTTTGTTTGATAAAATCAATTTTTATATTCAAATGTAGGAACTGGGTTCTACAGTTTGAACCTCTGCTGTCTCTGGCTCCACACCCACCCCGCCATCTAGAAGTGTGAAAGTTAATGTATAAGCTAGTTGTCACGATTGTCATACACAGAGGACCAAGGCGCAGCGTGGAATGCGAACATACTTTTAATTTGAATGATCACACGAACAAAACAACAAACGATACAAAACGTGAAGTCCTTGGTTACAATACAAACCATACGGAACAAGATCCCACAACACACTGTGGAAAACAGGCTGCCTAAGTATGGTTCCCAATCAGAGACAACAAGCAACAGCTGATACAAGTTGCCTCTGATTGAGAACCACACCGGCCAACATAGAAACAAAAGAACTAGATAATAACCCTAGCACACAAAACACATAGAAACCACACACCCTGGCTCAACATAACAGAGTCCCAGAGCCAGGGCGTGACAGTACCCCCCCACCCCCCCAAAGGCGCGGACTGCGACCGCGCCAAACATAAACCGAACAGGGGAGGGCCGGGTGGGCATTCCTCCTCGGAGGCGGTTCCGGCTCCGGGCTTGACCCCCACCCTCCAACCAACCCCCCAAAGCGCCCCTGGTCCGGTCTGGCCCTGCTGGCCGGAGCTGGACTGAACACTGGTGGAGCGGATTGCTCTAGCTCCGGGGTGGAGCAGCTGACCGGTGCCGGACCAGGCACCGGTGGAACAGGCACGGGCTGTGCCGGACTGACGACGCGCACCACAGGCTTGGTGCGGGGAGCAGGGACGGGCCGGACCGGGCTGACGACGCGCACCATTGGCTTGGTGCGGGGAGCAGAGACGGGCCGAACCGGGCTGACGAAGCGCACCACTGGCTTGGTGCGGGGAGCAGGAACAGGCCGGACCGGGCTGACGACGCGCACCATTGGCTTGGTGCGGGGAGCAGGGACGGGCCGAACCGGGCTGACGAAGCGCACCACTGGCTTGGTGCGGGGAGCAGGAACAGGCCGGACCGGGCTGACGACGCGCACCACTGGCTTGGTGCGGGGAGCAGGGACGGGCCGAACCGGGCTGACGAAGCGCACCACTCGCTTGGTGCGGGGAGCAGGAACAGGCCGGACCGGGCTGACGACGCGCACCACAGCCTTGGTGCGAGGGGCAGGAACATGCCGGACCGGGCTGGCGACGCGCACCACAGGCTCGGTGCGAGGGACAGGAACAAGCCGGACTGTACTGGGGACACACACCACTGGCCCTACGCGGGGATCAGGAACGGGCCGGACCGGACTGGCAAAACAAACCAGAAATAGAATAGTGGAGGACGGAAGCTAGCTGTCCTCCGGCTACACCATGGTGCTACCCTACATAGTGCTGTTGAGGCTACTGTAGACCTTTGCAAAATACTGTGTTTTAATCAGTTATTTGGTGATGTGATTATATTGAGTATAGATTTATCTAAAAAGGATCACTTTTTTAATGTTTTACCATTTACATTTTCATGAAATTCACTGAGGAGGATGGCCCTCCCCTTCTTCCTCTGAAGAGCCTCCACTGGTATTGACTGCAGCTGAAATACTTCCTGAGGAGACTATAGATGGCATCTGGGTTAGCTAGAATGTCACTATTCCTGATTCCGATTGAGACTACATCTTCTGCTCTTCCCTTGAGATGGATGAGAATCTCTCAGGCCTGTTCCTCTATTTTCATGTGTCCCTTTTTAATAAAGTTTATCATGGCCTCTTCCCATTCATCAAATGTAATTGTGTCTTATCTCTCCCCTCTAAAGGAAGGTGGTTCTTTGACTTTTCTTTGGGCAACTACTTGCCCAAAGAGAAGTCTAGAACTTGGCTAACTGGAGGGTCAGGTCTGTGTCTTGGTTCACTTTGGCTAGTGGCTGTAGCTCCTGTTGGGCTACTAGAACTGAAGTGCATGATAATGCTATCAGCTAGCTGCTGTCCTATCTGTTGGACTATGATACTCATCTGGCCTATTAGCACTGCATCGTCATTGGGGTTAGGAGTGGAGGTGCTAACAACCTGGGGCCTAGGTGAGTTGACTGCATGATGACAATGAGAAGCTGCATTGTCCCCACTGACTAAAGGAACTTCACCTGCAATTTCACTACCATTGACATCACCACACACACTAGGACTACCAGTTGGGAAAGGAATAGATAACCCCAACACACCCCTTCCCCTACCAACATTGACAGGTGTTAGCAAATCTGAAAAACAAATACGGTTGAAACTCAACAAATACGGTAGCTCAAAATGAAAGTTGATAAAAAAAATATTTTGTAGCAAAATTTGAAATTGTGTTTTTTACATTGGATAAAAGTAGAGACTCAGAGCTAGAAAATTGTGTATCATACACTACAGTTGAGGAAAAATTAGGAATTAATTATGCGTTGAAAATTGGTAAACTTGTAACCTAACTTATGAGAAAATTGCCTTTGAATGTTTTGTACACCTTATGGAGACCTCTTCTTTGTCTACACCCATTCAGCATCGTTCACACCCTCTCAAGCTTTAGCCCCACCCATCTCTTTAAGGTATGATCCGAGCGTCCTGTCCTAACAACAGCAGTCAAGCTAACTGGCTAGCTTGCTAGCTACTTCCAGACACAAATGAGAGAACAGCTCACTCTGACCATTTTACTCGCCCTAGCAGAGCTGGTTAGGATGTTTTTATGTTTTCCAGAGCGTTGGTGACTGCAACTGTGCTGCTGGCAACAATTTACGCTTTTTTGCAAACGTCTACTGACACCGGCCATATTCCACGGGTGTTGAGCGTTCGTAATTTCGTCAGTTATTATGCGCTCTGGCACACTCAGACGAGAGTTCTCTGAAATCGGAGTAGATAGCCAGAGCGAATTTAAAAGCTACATCTATCAACCTTGCCACCAGAGGTCTCTTCACAGTCCCCAAGTCCAGAACAGACTATGGGAGGCACACAGGACTACATAGAGCAATGACTACATGGAACTCTATTCCACATCAGGTAACTGATGCAAGCAGTAGAATCAAATTTAAAACATTTCTAAAAATACACCTTATGGAACAGTGGGATTGTGAAGCAACACAAACATAGGCACAGACACATGCATACACACACATGATAACATACGTTCTATACACACACGTACACATGGATTTTGTGTTGTAGATATGTGATAGTGGATTATGGGCCTGAGGGGGCACACTTTATGTTGTAAATTCTGTAATGAATGTATTGTAATGTTTTAAAAATTAATTTTGTTGGACCCCAGGAAGAGCTAATGGGTACAAATATCTACCTCAAATACCTTGTAACCCTGCACACTGATCTGGAACTGGTACTCCTTGTATATAGCTTTATTCTTGGGTATTTTATTCCTCGTCAAACATTAAAGGAACAGTTGTCTCCATGTCTCGTCCGTACCTGGTAGGAGTACTCGGGTGGGCGTCCCGCGGAGTTCATTTCAAGGCGTGCTGAAGGTGGGTGTGGTGTATGAATCATGCGCAGAACGCAGAGGCTCAGTCCAAAGGCTTTAGTGCAATATATATAAAAGACAGAAGCACAATAAGCCCGAAGGCGAATATACGGCGCACACAGGCGACAAAACAAACGGCGCACAAACATGTGCAAAAATAACCTCTCCAAAACACTGGATGGAAAATGTAGCTCCAAACACGAAACAGAAGCGCAATCACACACAACGACAAGCACACACAACGAGAACTAAATAGGACACTAACGAGGACTAACAAGACACAGGTGTACAACATCCAGACAAAACCAAACGAACATGAAACATATATCGGTGGCAGCTAGTACTCCGGGGACGACGACCGCCGAAGCCTGCCCGAACCAGGAGGAGGAGCAGCCTCGGCCGAAACCGTGACAGTACCCCCCCCCCCTTGACGCGCGGCTCCAGCTTTGCGCCGACCCCGGCCTCGGGGACGACCAGGAGGACGCGGAGCAGGGCGCGCGGGATGGTCCCGGTGGAACTCCGACAGGAGAGATGGGTCTAGGATGTCCTTCCGCGGCACCCCTCCCACTCCACGAGATACTGGAGACCCCCCATCCGGCGTCTAGAGTCCAAGATGGACCGAACGGTGTACGCCGGAGCCCCCTCGATGTCCAGTGGGGGCGGAGGAGTCTCCCCTATCTCATTGTCCTGGAGTGGAGCAGCTACCACCGGCCTGAGAAGAGACACATGGAACGAGGGGTTAATATTCTTATACTCAACAGGTAGATGTAACCTATAACACACCTCGTTCAATTTTCTCAGGACTTTAAAGGGCCCCACAAACCGCCGACCCAGCTTCCGGCAGGGCAGGCGGAGGGGTAGGTTTCTGGTAGAGAGCCAGACTCGATCTCCGGGTGCGTACACCGGCCCCTCACTGCGGTGGAGATCGGCGCTCGCCTTGTGACGAAGGACGGCCCGCTGCAGATGGACGTGGGCAGCGTTCCACGTCTCTTCCGAGCGCCTCATCCAATCATCCACCGCAGGGGCCTCGATCTGGCTCTGCTGCCAAGGTGCCAGAACCGGCTGGTAACCTAACACACATTGGAAGGGGGTTAGGTTAGTAGAGGAGTGGCGGAGAGAGTTCTGGGCCATCTCGGCCCAGGGAATGTACCGTGCCCACTCCTCCGGCCGGTCCTGGCAATACGACCTCAGAAACCTACCCACATCCTGGTTGACACGTTCTACCTGCCCGTTACTCTCCGGGTGGTACCCTGAGGTAAGGCTAACAGAGACCCCCAAACGCTCCATGAACGCTCTCCAAACACGAGAGGTAAACTGGGGGCCTCGATCAGACACTATATCCTCGGGTACCCCGTAATGCCGGAAGACGTGGGTAAATAGGGCCTCAGCGGTCTCTAGGGCAGTAGGAAGACCCGACATAGGGAGAAGACGACAGGCCTTAGAGAACCGGTCCACAACGACCAGGATGGTGGTATTCCCCTGAGAGAGGGGAAGGTCTGTCAAAAAATCCACCGAGAGGTGGGACCATGGTCGTTGTGGAACGGGCAGGGGTTGTAACTTACCCCTGGGCAGATGTCGGGGCGCCTTACACTGGGCACACACCGAGCAGGAGGAGACATAAACCCTCACATCCCTAGCCAAAGTGGGCCACCAGTATTTAGGGCTAAGGGAATGCACCGTCCGGCCGATACCCGGATGTCCAGAGGAGGGTGACGTGTGAGCCCAGTAAATGAGTCGATCCCGAATCTCGAGCGGAACGTACTTCCGACCCTCAGGACACTGTGGAGGGCTGGGGTCGGTACGCAACGCTCGCTCGATTTCGGCATCGACCTCCCACACCACCGGTGCCACAAGGCAAGACTCCGGTAGTATGGGAGTGGGCTCAACGGACCTCTCCTCCGTGTCATACCGCCGGGACAGCGCATCCGCCTTACCATTCTGGGACCCAGGGATGTACGTGATTTTAAATACGAACCTGGTGAGAAACATACTCCATCGAGCCTGGCGAGGGTTCAGTCTCCTCGCTGCCCGGATGTACTCCAGGTTCCGATGGTCAGTCAAAATGAGGAAAGGGTGTTGAGCCCCCTCAAGCCAATGCCTCCACACCTTAAGGGCTTGAACTACAGCTAACAGCTCCCTGTCCCCAACGTCATAGTTACGCTCCGCCGGGCTGAGCTTCTTTGAGTAAAAAGCACAGGGGCGGAGTTTAGGTGGCGTGCCGGACCGTTGAGAGAGAACGGCCCCTATACCAGCCTCAGACGCGTCTACCTCGACCTGAAAGGGTAATGCGGGATCCGGATGCGCCAGCACCGGAGCCGACGTAAACAGGTCCTTCAGTCTCCTAAAGGCCCTGTCCGCATCGGCTGACCACTGCAGGCGCACCGGACCCCCCTTCAGAAGGGACGTGATGGGAGCTGCCACCTGTCCAAAACCCCGGATAAACCTCCGGTAGTAATTCGCAAAGCCCAAAAACTGCTGCACCTCTTTTACAGTAGTTGGGGTTTGCCAATTACGCACAGCGGACACACGATCCACCTCCATTCTCACCCCTGACGCGGACAACCGATAACCCAAAAAGGAGACCAACTCCTGGAAAAACAGACATTTCTCTGCCTTGACATATAGGTCGTGCTCCAACAGCCTCCTCAATACACGACGCACCAGGGTTATATGCTCGGCTCGGGTAGACGAGTACACCAGAATGTCATCAATGTACACGACCACCCCTTGTCCCTGCATATCCCGGAATATGTCATCTACGAAGGATTGGAAGACTGATGGAGCATTCATCAACCCATATGGCATGACGAGATATTCGAAATGACCTGACGTGGTACTAAAAGCTGTCTTCCATTCGTCACCCTTCCTAATGCGCACCAAGTTATACGCGCTCCTGAGATCCAGTTTTGTGAAAAACCGCGCTCCATGCAATGACTCCGTCATGGTCGCAATCAGAGGGAGTGGATAACTGTATTTCACAGTAATCTGATTGAGTCCACGGTAATCAATGCACGGGCGCAACCCTCCATCTTTCTTTTTCACAAAAAAGAAGCTCGAGGAGGCGGGAGAAGTGGAGGGCCGAATGTATCCCTGTCTCAAAGATTCGGCTATGTAAGTCTCCATAGCTTTTCTCTCCTCTTGAGACAAAGGATACACATGGCTCCGTGGGAGCGCTGCTCCTGCCTGGAGATCAATCGCACAATCCCCCTGTCTATGAGGAGGCAACTGCGTCGCCCCAGTTTTGCTAAACACGAGAGCTAAATCCCCATATTCAGGCGGAATGTGCAGTGCGGGCACTTGGTTTGGACTTTCCACCGAAGTCGCCCCCACGGAAACACCCAGACATCGCCCCTCGCACTGAGCAGACCACCCATCGAGAGCCCTCTGTTGCCACGAAATAGCAGGGTTATGGGTGCTTAACCAGGGAATCCCCAGCACCACTGGGTACGCAGGAGAGTCGATCAGATACAGCTGTATAGTCTCCTCATGACCCCCCTGCGCACACATCCGAAGTGGCGCTGTGATCTCCCTGATCAACCCCGACCCCAACGGGCGGCTATCTAAGGCATGAACGGGAAAAGGTTTGTCAACAGGTAGGAGAGGGATCCCTAACTCAAAACAAAACTTCCGATCAACAAAATTCCCAGCTGCGCCTGAATCTACTAGCGCCTTATGCTGGGAATGAAGTGCAACCTGTGGAAAACACACAGGTATACAAAAGTGCGCAACAGAAAGCTCTGGGTAAGTGGGACGTCTACTCACCTGGGAGGCCCCCCCAGTGCGTGGCCTGTTGTCTTCTCCCCCGGAGAACCATCCCCAGCACCTGGCCGCAGTGTGCCCTCCACGACCGCACTTGGTGCAGGAGACAGGCCCCCTCGGGCTCCTCCTCCTCCGTTCTCTAGCGCCGGCACCCCCGAGCTCCATAGGGCTCGGCTCGGAGGTGCCGGAGGGCGGAATGGACGGACTCCCCTCGGGCCAGCAGGGTGTCCAGACGGATGGACATATCGACCAATTGGTCGAAGGTAAGATGGGTATCCCTGCAGGCCAACTCACGTTGAACGTCCTCTCGTAGGCTACATCGAAAATGGTCGATGAGAGCCCGTTCATTCCACCCTGCATCCGCCGCTAGAGTCCGGTACTCTAGAGCGAACACCTGAGCGCTCCTCTTCCCCTGTCTCAAATGGACTAGACGCTCCCCCGCCGCTTTGCCCTCAGGTGGATGGTCGAACACGGCCTTGAAGCGGCGGGAGAACTCGGCGTAGGTGATGGTGTTGGCGTCCATCTTCCTCCACTCGGCGTTAGCCCACTCCAACGCCTTGCCCGTGAGACAGGAGATGAGGGCGGAAACGCTCTCGTATCCCGAGGGCACCGGGTGTACAGTGGCCAGGTAGAGCTCCACCTGCAGGAGGAACCCCTGACACCCGGCAGCTGTTCCGTCATACGCCCTCGGGAGCGAGAGCCGAATCCCCCTGGGTTCCGAACCTGGGACTGGTGGACCGACCGATGGGGTGGGCAGGGTAGGTGGAGGTGTGGGTACCCTGCTGGCCTCCCATCGGTGCAAGGTGTTGATTACCTCCTGTAGAGCGGACACCAGTTGTCTTATCTGGCCCTCTTGCCCACGGAGATGCTCCTCGAGCGACACAGGCGTCACTGCCGATCCTGCTGATTCCATTAAGGTGTGTGATTCTGTCAAGGCGTGCTGAAGGTGGGTGTGGTGTATGAATCATGCGCAGAACGCAGAGGCTCAGTCCAAAGGCTTTAGTGCAATATATATAAAAGACAGAAGCACAATAAGCCCGAAGGCGAATACACGGCGCACACAGGCGACAAAAGAAACGGCGCACAAACATGTGCAAAAATAACCTCTCCAAAACACTGGAGGGGAAATGTAGCTCCAAACACGAAACAGAAGCGCAATCACACACAACGACAAGCACACACAACGAGAACTAAATAGGACACTAACGAGGACTAACAAGACACAGGTGTACAACATCCAGACAAAACCAAACGAACATGAAACATAGATCGGTGGCAGCTAGTACTCCGGGGACGACGACCGCCGAAGCCTGCCCGAACCAGGAGGAGGAGCAGCCTCGGCCGAAACCGTGACAGTTCATCCCATTGGCTGGGGGAGGAGGGTAGGCATAGGCCTCATTGGCCATATATTTTCCAGAGAATCTACCAATTTTCCTTCCTGAGGAAATTGCAAGAAATTCTCGGGCTTCCCGGTATTCCCGTTCAAACCGAAAGTGCTATTTAAAAGCATATAATACCATTAAATAAAATCTGACATGATTATACCACTCTAAATGGAGAAATATGCACAATCTAAAGGGTTCTTTATGTATTTGTTGCAATTTAATCAACAATGTTCCCTCAAAGTCACCACACCATTTCATTGATGTAGCCTAGTTTTAACAGGCCTATGAAGCACTGATGGCCGACGGGTCAAATATGAGGTTAATACAGTACAAATTAATATTTTTAGCCTACCTTTGAAAGATGCATTTTGGTCCTTTTCTCTCCCCTTGCACCTGGCTATCGAGGGAATTTGGGAAGGTTGTGGCTGTTTATACTTCACTTATTGTTATGATTTTGTCAGAGGAAACTAATCTGAATCTCCAATAATCAAACAGTTAAGCGGAGATTCAACAATGGATAGCGCCGCAGTTGATCAATTGCCCGTGAATCTAAACCTGCATTTAATATGCCATTCTAAGGTAGGCTATATTTTACATAAAATCTTATGAGGCCTACTTACTGCATCTGTTTTCTAGCAATAAAGTAAATGATCATCTCTGAAGTCACAGCATAAATGAAACGTGAGACTTTGGACTACACAAACGGACTATATATTCAAAGTAAATAAACTGCCATTATTACTTTTATTCAATACAAAATACAGTTCTCGCATTATTTTTCAACAGGAAAAACACTTGGTCAGAAACTAAGTAATTGACACTGACTGATTCCATGTAGCAAACAAAATCATTTGCATAGGCCATACCCGTTTTAACGTGTTGCTTCAAAACAGGCTCAATTCAGGTCGGATTTGCAGTCGGCCTCGTTGGCATAAATGAGTAAAGCTTTGCCACAGACCTTTTGTATTAAAGCAGGTAGGCCTACCGGTAGCTCAAAAGTTGGAGTCAATTTTGTTACTGTATTTCAAGGTTGCGTGTACATGCACTTTGAATTCATGGCGACTAAAAACGGTAGGCTACGACGCACAAACCCTAGGCGCTACAAGCAACTCTGGGAGAGCTAGGACCAGATCGCAGCCTGCCAGCTAAGACAGGTTAACATTGCCTTTAACCTAAAAGTTTGGATTTTTACTGGCATATGCAGACCAACCCCCAAAACGATTGGCTAATGATATGAGAGCTGGTGTTACATGTAAGAATTCACGAGTAGGAAACCAATTGTCCGTAGACTCAAGACTAGTAGACACTCAGCAGAGTAATTTAAATGCAATTTGACAACATTCAGCACTGACACCATTAACCCCAATTCTAGCAACATCCTCATTTACAGACGTGATATGCACCAACCCCAAGCGCTCAGTTCTACAAACTACATCAGGTTAAATTGACCTAGAACCCATTACATCATTTGATGCTACTAGCATAAGCAAATGTAGCTTAAGAAAGTCCAAAGGTAATTTAAACACCTTAACCACAAATTGGTCGAAGTAGTAATATATTGCTGATGCCAAAGCAGGTTTATAATGCAATAAAACTGTTTTGCCATCACCCCAGTTACTAAAGTCAGGTCATTGAACCTCCAAAACAAAACTAAGGACACAAGTATTAAAGTTACTGTTTAATTGAGGCAAAACACACAAACGCAGTTACACACAACCTGGACTAGAGTACCCATGTACGTCCCACTTCAGATATCCATGTTTGTGGTCAACGGGGTCTCAGATGCAGAGGTGAACTGTTCCTCAATGGCATGGTCAGTAACAGAAGGCGCTTGGTCTACAGACTCGTCCCCACTTGTGCTAGAGTATAAATTAACCACAATCAGTAGTTCTCGTGGCTTCAGTAGCCAGTTGTGTCGTCGTCGGACGTGCCGGTTGTGGCTTCTGAAGCGGCGTCGTCGGACGTGCCAGTTGTGGCTTCTGAAGCGGCGTCGTCGGACGTGCCAGTTGTGGCTTCTGAAGCGGCGTCGTCGGACGTGCCAGTTGTGGCTTCTGAAGCGGCGTCGTCGGACGTGCCAGTTGTGGCTTCTGAAGCGGCGTCGTCGGACGTGCCAGTTGTGGCTTCTGAAGCGGCGTCGTCGGACGTGCCAGTTGTGGCTTCTGAAGCGGCGTCGTCGGACGTGCCAGTTGTGGCTTCTGAAGCGGCGTCGTCGGACGTGCCAGTTGTGGCTTCTGAAGCGGCGTCGTCGGACGTGCCAGTTGTGGCTTCTGAAGCGGCGTCGTCGGACGTGCCAGTTGTGGCTTCTGAAGCGGCGTCGTCGGACGTGCCAGTTGTGGCTTCTGAAGCGGCGTCGTCGGACGTGCCAGTTGTGGCTTCTGAAGCGGCGTCGTCGGACGTGCCAGTTGTGGCTTCTGAAGCGGCGTCGTCGGACGTGCCAGTTGTGGCTTCTGAAGCGGCGTCGTCGGACGTGCCAGTTGTGGCTTCTGAAGCGGCGTCGTCGGACGTGCCAGTTGTGGCTTCTGAAGCGGCGTCGTCGGACGTGCCAGTTGTGGCTTCTGAAGCGCCGTCGTCGGACGTGCCAGTTGTGGCTTCTGAAGCGCCGTCGTCGGACGTGCCAGTTGTGGCTTCTGAAGCGCCGTCGTCGGACGTGCCAGTTGTGGCTTCTGAAGCGCCGTCGTCGGACGTGCCAGTTGTGGCTTCTGAAGCGCCGTCGTCGGACGTGCCAGTTGTGGCTTCTGAAGCGCCGTCGTCGGACGTGCCAGTTGTGGCTTCTGAAGCGCCGTCGTCGGACGTGCCAGTTGTGGCTTCTGAAGCGCCGTCGTCGGACGTGCCAGTTGTGGCTTCTGAAGCGGCGTCGTCGGACGTGCCAGTTGTGGCTTCTGAAGCGGCGTCGTCGGACGTGCCAGTTGTGGCTTCTGAAGCGGCGTCGTCGGACGTGCCAGTTGTGGCTTCTGAAGCGGCGTCGTCGGACGTGCCAGTTGTGGCTTCTGAAGCGGCGTCGTCGGATGTGCCAGTTGTGGCTTCTGAAGCGGCGTCGTCGGACGTGCCAGTTGTGGCTTCTGAAGCGGCGTCGTCGGACGTGCCAGTTGTGGCTTCTGAAGCGGCGTCGTCGGACGTGCCAGTTGTGGCTTCTGAAGCGGCGTCGTCGGACGTGCCAGTTGTGGCTTCTGAAGCGGCGTCGTCGGACGTGCCAGTTGTGGCTTCTGAAGCGGCGTCGTCGGACGTGCCAGTTGTGGCTTCTGAAGCGGCGTCGTCGGACGTGCCAGTTGTGGCTTCTGAAGCGGCGTCGTCGGACGTGCCAGTTGTGGCTTCTGAAGCGGCGTCGTCGGACGTGCCAGTTGTGGCTTCTGAAGCGGCGTCGTCGGACATGCCAGTTGTGGCTTCTGAAGCGGTTGTGGCAGTAGGAGAGTTTCCATAGTCATCAGACCAGCGTCTCATCTTCTCAGCAGAGGCCAGGTCATCGTTTGCCAGAGAGCTACCATAGTTTGGAGAGTCTTGGGATGCTACTTCATTTGTCTCCAAATACTCTAGAGAAAAAGAGAAGAGGAACAGTTGGGTGTTCTACACGGTCTAGGCCAAATTGCCATTTGAATGTTCAGCAACATTGCACCCCACTGAACCCGACGTAGTTCTAAACGAATGTTGCAGGCCTAACATTTTCTGGCTTCTTTAGCATCAGACCCTATGGATCGGAGCATGTACAATGGAGACGTCATTTGATGACAGCTCTGAAAAACGTAGGTTCAGGTACACAAGCAAATTTTCAAAATCAACAGCAAAGGGTTTGATAACTTCTTGTTTAAAAAAAGATTCTAAACATTTGTTATTTAGACTGGGTTACTCTACGGTGTTGAATTAGTTTAAAACACAGCAGCAAAGAACATTGCTAGAAGGGATGGGATAACATAGGGGAAGAAACGCTTACCTCCAAGTCTCCTCTGCAGAGAGACTTGATCTTGTTTCTGGGACTTGCCAACAGGGGAACAAGAAACTGAGGAGAAAGAGTTGACAGAAGTTGAGTTGATACAAAATAGCTACATATATTTAATAGCAGTGAACAAAAAAGATGACCAACGTGGAAGAAACAGACAGTCAAATTTGAATCTCCAACTTACAAAGTTCAACATGTTTCCCAAACAAAACCCTTCAATCCAAATAAAACATTAGTGAACCAACCTTTGAAGACCCCCACAGTCAGCACAAAGAGCAGAAATTCTCTCACACCTCCCATGATTATGAGAATAGTCTTTATTATCAACAAGTAATGTCATCCCGTGGCCTGTATGAGGCTTATATAGGCCACTAATGACCGTTTACCAGACAAACATGACTTAACGATCAATTAACATGCTTGATTGAGTTGAAACATTCAGATAGAAATAGACCATGTAGAACAGATGTTTCTTTGGAGGGCAGGCAATCTTTTCTACTCTATATATTGCATTTATATCTGCTATGTTTTACCCTTCTGGTCTCAGATCAGCAGTAGAAAGAAGTAGGCCTAATTATTTTAGGTATAATCTTCAAAGATTTTCGGGGGAAATAAACACTGTACACAAATCCACTTTTTATTATGATCCTGGGAAATGGGTAGGCCTCCACCATATGGTCCTTCACAGTTTTACACCTGTGTTATATTCCTTTATTTACATAGATCACATACATAAATATATATGTTAGCTGTTAGTAGCTTTGGGATCAAATTTTCATATTGTATTGTTACTAACCATATATCATATTTTCCTCATTTGCTCTGTAGGAGACTTGGCTGGTGGAGATTCGTCATATGAAGGACATTCAAGTGGATGTGACCCCTAACCTGCAGGACAGGCTCAGCGGGGTGACAGACATCCTGTAACGGATCTCCAAGCTAGTGTCTGAGGACCTGGAGAAGGCTGTGTCTACAGCTGTGGAGCAGGACAAGCAAGGTAACCTAACCTCACCTAACCTCACTGTATGAAGGATTTTATTTTTATGTATAGTCATCTCCAATCTGTTAAAATATATGTCTCTGTATTTCTCGCCCAATCTCTCTCCTCTTCCCCATCCCCTTCACTAGGTTCTCCCCAGGATAAGCACACCATCCTGGCTGTGGTCCCCAGTCCTGCTGCTCCATGACACCTAGCCAGAAAGCAGGGCCTCAGTGAATGTATGTGGTTGTTCCTTACTTTAACATAAAACTCTCATAGATATTAACACAGTAACTGTAAATAATAACAACTATTCTGGGCTATATAATTAGTAACCTGAATGATCTATCACCTATCCGTTGTTTTAGAGCTAATTTAGACTAATAAGCTGTACACCTAAATGTCTTCTCCCCTGCTCCCTTCCCCCTCCTCCTCCTCCTCAGACCGCTGTACCCTGACCTTTGACCCTCGCACGGTCAACGGTCACCTGCTCCTCTCCAGGGAGAACCTACGGGTGCCTCTTCTCACCATAATCTTTGACCCCTACATATCTCCCCCAGGAAGGAAAAGGGGAATCAGTGTATGGTGGGAATGAACGATCTTCCCTGGAGCCTCCAGCTGGATGAGTGCCAGTTGAGCGCCTGGCACAATGGGTGCCGGGAAACGATGGCTGGCCACTCCCACCACTCCCACGCGGCTGCATGCCTTCCACTGTGCCTTCACTCAGGAGCTGTTCCCTGCCTGTTGGATAGGGGCGTCAGCATCACCCTCTGCTTGCCACGATGACAACACGAAAGGGAATGACCGTGACCTAACAATCTCATATTGGATTAGTCTCCATAACCATAGACTTCGATAGACATCGCATCATTGTATCTGTCCCATTATGGTGTCTGCAAGAGCACAGGCAGCGCCATTGAGGCCATCTCCATTTTGAAGTAGTCCATTGTCATTTTCTTCTCCTACTGCTTCTATGAGTTGGCAAACAAACTGAAAGGGTGCACACTGCCACCTAGAGTGTGTTTGAACAGGTATAAAGCCAAGGTTGGCGATTTACTGCCACCTGCAGTTATGGCATTTTTTCTCATGAGTATAATTCATTGGCTGATCCCCCGTGGTGACCTGGATGGAATTCTGTGATCATTCCTTAACCTATAGGAAGTCCCACCCCATCCCCCCTTTTGCCCTCAGAAAAGCCTAAATTTGTCGGTGCATGGACTCTACAGGGGTACTGGCCCATGTTAACTCCAATGCTTTCCACAGTTGTGTCAAGTTGGCTAGGTGTCCTTTGGGTGGTGGACAATTCTTGATACACACGGGAAACCCCAGCAGTGTTACAGTTCTTGACACAAACCAGTGTGCCTGCCACCTAATAACATACCCCGTTCATAGGCACTTAAATGTTTTGTCTTGCCCATTCACTCTCTGAATGGCACACATACAAATACACAATCCATGTCTCAATTGTCTCAAGGCTTAACACTCCTTCTTTAACCTGTCTCCTCCCCTTCATCTACACTGATTGAAGTGGATTTAACAAGTGACATCAATAAGGGATCATAGCTTTCACCTGGATTCACCTGGTCAGTCTATGTCATGGAAAGAGTTCTTCATGTTTTGTATACTCAGTGTATATAAAGATGATATCTCTATCATTCTCTATGGGCTAGGTAGAGCAAGAACCATATTGTCTATACTTGTGTCACTAACCTTGGTCTAGGGGAGTAATTACATATATAGAGGGAAGCGAGCTAGTTATTTCGATTGAATCCCAGCCCCTGTTCCAGTTGGATACTAGGACACTGATGCCTGGATGGGTGAAAGCAATATGGCCTTCCATTATGCTCCGTGGAGACTTCTAAGATCAGTTAGTTTGGGAAAGTACTAGGATGTATGTAGGAAAGTAAGTCATTTAGGCGTATTACGGAACTATCCTGTGTATGTGAGACCTTTCCTTCTCCGACTGTAGTCTGCAACACCCATTTTTCCCATAGTGAGATAATTTAGCCAAGTCAGCATTTTAGAAACAAAATCCTTAACCTGGTGAGACCCCAGGTTGCGAAAATGCAACAGGCCCTCAAACTCATGTCAAACACTACATAGTTTATCTCTTTAGACCCGTATGTACACTGAACAAAAATATAAACGCAACATGTAAAGTGTTGGTCAAGGATTATTTATTTTTTTATTCCTTGATGTGATGTGGTGGGTGAGTGAGTGTGTTCTAGAATGTTCAGAAGAGTGACATTCAGGACATGACATAATAGGCCAACTTCTCTATACACACACACACACACACACACACACAGGCAGTAGCAGTAGTAGCATATAGCCAAGATAATCTTTCCATGTACACTGAACAAAAACATATTGTAAACGCAACATGCAAACATTTAAAAGATTTTACTGAGTTACAGTTCATATAAGGAAATCAGTCAATTTAAATACATAAATTAGGCCCTAATCTAATCTGTGGCGTTGTGTTGTGTGACAAAACTGCACATTTTAGAGTGGTATTTTATTGTCCCCAGCACAAGGTGCACCTCTGTATTGATCATGCTGTTTAATCAGCTTCTTGATATGCCACACCTGTCAGGTGGATGTATTATCTTGGCAAAGGAGAAATGCTCACTAACAGGGATGTGAACACATTTGTGCACTAATTTTAAGATAAATAATATTTTTGTGCGTATGGAACATTTCTGGGATCTTTTGTTTCAGCTCATGAAAAATGGGACCAACACTTTACGTGTTGCGTTCATATTTTTGTTCAGTATAGTTAGTTGGACTAGGATCAGGGATTCGCTTCTATACTACCTAGACATTATGGTCCCTATCAACACAAAGTTCAAGTTTCATATTACACCATATTCCCTATATACAAGGGTGACATTTCAGATTTGTACCATAAGTCAAACTTCACCAACTCTTATGTATTTAAAAACTGTTTTTTAAGGTTAATTCAGGCTAGTCTCTTTGCAATAATATTTATTTTTCAACAGAGACCTGGTCATATGATCGACTGCTACCCTCTCATATTTAAGTCGTCACATTAAAAACCTGTACAGACAAATAATAAATAAACAAATAATAGTGTCCAGTACAGGCCGTGAGAAGGAGGGGTGGGAGCTGAGATACAGGCGCTCTTCTTGTCTTCAGCAGGGGAGTAGGGTGGAGGTTTGTCCTGGAGAAGATGTTTTCATACATTCCCCTAATTTATTTGGACAGTGAAGCTAAGACTTTTAATTTGTCTCTATACTCCAGCATTTTGGATCTGAGATCAAGTGTTTCATGTGAGGCGACAGTACAGAATGTCACTTTTTATTTGAGGGTATTTTCATTCATATCTGTTTTAGAAATGAAAGCATTTTATGTATCTAGTCCCCCCATTTGAATGTATCATAATTAATTGGACAAATCCAATTATAGTGAGTAGTCAAACGTTTAGTGTCAAAAGTTTAGTATTTGGTCCCATATTCCTAGCACGCAATGACAACATCAAGCTTGTGACCAATATTCCCTCTAATCTATTTTAGCACTGAGCAAATTTCAGGTCGGCTGAGCGCAAACTTGAACGTTTTGAAAATTCTGTTCAACTTCCAACGAGTGTTAACTGTGAACACTGAGGCTGTGCCCGCTTTAACTTACTGTTTTAACAGTGGCCAAGTAGGCTACTATGGCTATTTGATCATAATGTAGGCCTACTGTCAAAAACAATGGAGAAAATGCATCCCATAACATTTAACATGGAAATAGCTGTTCAATCATTCAGCCTACAGAAGCAGCCAATGTGTGGTGTTCAATGTAGGCCTACATTCCATGAGACTTTTGAAAAAAACATGCAGGGCTTGACATTAACCTCTATGAGATCGGTGTCCCGTATACGGGACGGTTGAATTAACGTGCGCTAATGTGATTAGCATGACTGTTGTAAGAATCAGCAAACTTTCCAGGACATAGACATCTATCATATGGGCAGAAAGCTTAAATTCCTGTTAATCTAACTGCACTGTCCAATTTACAGTAGCTATTACAGTGAAAGAATACCATGTTATTGTTTGAGGAGAGTGCACAACAAATGTATCACGGCAACTGGTTTGATCAATTCACCTCTGAAGGTAAATAATGTACTTACATTCAGTAATCTTGCTCTGTTTTGTCATCCTAAGGGTCTCAGAGATAAAATGTAGCATAGTTTTGTTTGATAAAATCAATTTTTATATTCAAATGTAGGAACTGGGTTCTACAGTTTGAACCCCTGCTGTAATAATAAATAATAATTAGTCATTTAGCAGACGCTCTTATCCAGAGCGACTTACAGGAGCAATTAGGGTTAAGTGCCTTGCTCAAGGGCACATCGACAGATTTTTCACCTAGTCGGCTCAGGGATTAGAACCAGCGACCTTTCGGTTACTGGCACAACGCTCTTAACCACTAAGCTACCTGCTGTCTCTGGCTCCACACCCACCCCGCCAGGCCATCTAGATGTGTGAAAGTTAATGTATAAGCTAGTTGTCACGATCGTCATACACAGAGGACCAAGGCGCAGCGTGGAATGCGAACATACTTTTAATTTGAATGATCACACGAACAAAACAACAAACGATACGAAACGTGAAGTCCTTGGTTACAATACAAACCATACGGAACAAGATCCCACAACACATTGTGGAAAACAGGCTGCCTAAGTATGGTTCCCAATCAGAGACAACAAGCAACAGCTGATACACATTGCCTCTGATTGAGAACCACACCGGCCAACATAGAAACAAAAGAACTAGTTAATAACCCTAGCACACAAAACACATAGAAACCACACACCCTGGCTCAACATAACAGAGTCCCAGAGCCAGGGCGTGACACTAGTGATCCATCATGTATGACATTCCTGGGAGCGTGTAAACGTACATTTTGTATTACCATATCATTTTTGTATGTTCTCTATAGTTATGTACTTGAAAATGCATCAATTGACCAATTCGGCACATTTGGGCAGACTTGATACAAAATAGTCCAGTATTGCACTGCTTCACTGGATCAATCTGAAACTTTGCAAACACACTGCTGTGTGGCCAAAATGGGCAAAATCTAAATTGCGCCTAAACTGCAATATTATATTGTGGTCTTTCTCTTGCATTTCAAAAATGATGGAACAAAAAAAGAATAGAAAATGCATGTTTTTTTGTTTGTATTATCTTTTACCAGATCTAATGTGTTAAATTCTCCTACATTAATTTCACATTTCCACAAACTTCAAAGTATTTCCTTTTAAATGGTATCAAGAATATGCGTATCCTTGCTTCAGGTCTTGAGCTACAGGCAGTTAGATGTGGGTGTGTCATTTTAGGAGGAAATTGAAAAAAAGGGTCCGATCCTTAAGAGGTTAACCTGTTTATCGACTTGTCCTTCAGACAAGGAGGTGACTGAACATTTTGTTGTGTTGTTTGATGGAAGATACCACTTTACAAAATAAAATGCATTATTATTCCCATACCATTACTACAGAGAATCAGACAAATTATGCTACACTCTGCCTATTGGCTTGTTAGTTTATTCAAGCCTGTCTGAAAATATAACACTAAGACAAAAAAAGCTCTTTACCTGACTCTCTTTTCAAAGATGTCTAGAAATGCACACATGTTGTGCTCTTGTAGGAAGCAACCACTCCCCCATTGTTGACTAGAAATTACCTATAACTGGGCTAATAACACAATAACTAGCAAAGGATATGAACAAAATGTGCACACGTGGCTACATGCAGCTCTTGCTTTGAACTCAAAACAAGCACATCTACTCACGACCAGAGCTGTAAACACAGTCCAGTTCAAAGTAAATGGCACAGATCCATATGTGGCAATAGTCTATTTGCATACAGGCCTACTGCAGCTCTGATTGGTTATACCCACATCTGTGTAGAGTACGGGCTGAGTCATGTGCAATAGAATCCTACTCCCATGCATTCTGCCTACAACAAAATCTCTTGAGTAGTTTGTTTTGTTTCAGTATGTTGCATTGAAAGTGGCTAATATTGCGTTGATTCGATCACAATTGCCACAGTAAAGGAAAAATGTTGGAAGTGTTAACTAACATGAAAAACTTGTTGAGTGTAGTTCAATCTTGTGCTTCTCTCTGAGGGCTGATATTTCTTCTGAGATCTGCATGAGGCAGTCTCTGGCTACTGCGCGATCAAACACGCGCTCGCTCAGAGGGAACATTGCTTGTGACTACAATCTTGTTGGCTGCATTTGCAGTTCGTTTTGGTTGTGTTTTGGATTATGTTGTGTCCAATAGAAATATATGTAAATAATGTATTGTGTCATTTTGGAGTCCATTTTATAGTAAATAAAAATATAACTTGTTTCTGAACACAATCATGAATGAATCATGAATAATAAAGAGCAAGAAAGTTAAAGAGACACAACAATCATACCCCTGAAACATGCTAATGTCTCACCATTACCAATAACAGGGGAGTTTAGCATTTTTTGGTGGGTATGATATTTATGTCTATGTTAATCAATTGTCAATGAATTAATTGTGCTCTTATTTAATACTTTGGCAATATGGGATCACTCACATCATGCTAATTAAACTATCACTACTGAAGGAACTTTACAAGAGTGAGTTAGAGAAAGAGAGATGGCGCAGACTGAGAAGGCTGACATCTTACAGAAAGTACATACTATTGTCACATATGACCGCTAAGCACTTGTGGAAGTCAGATCGACAGTTACTAACCTCGATTTCGACTACAAATCCGACATCAACTCTTACCCAGCTTTTCTCTTGTTCACACCGGACACTATTATTTTGTTTCATGGGCTATAAAGAAACGCTGCAGGCGTAGACATGTTAGTCGGGCTGGCGTCTTCTTAAGACTGAGATGAAGAGAAAATCGACTGGCACTCCCCTTCGTTTCATTGGCAAATATCCAGTCAATCAGGAATAAAATGGATGAGCTTCGTTCGAGAGTCTCCTTTCAGAGAGACTTGAAAAGCTGCAATATTATATGCCTTGCAGAAACTTGGCTGACTCAATCTATGAACATGGAACTCAGTGGTTTCTCCATGCAATGGCACGATCGGATGTAGGCAGCCTCGGGAAAGTCCAAAGGGGGAGGAGTGTGCCTCTCCATTAACAACTGGTGCGCTGCTTCCAGTGTGAAGTAAATCTCAAGATTTTGCTCACCTAATCTACAATGCTTATGGTAAGCTGCAGACCTTTTTATCTACCAAGCCAACACAACTTTGGCACTCAACAAACTGTATGGGGTGTATGGGGGATTTATTATTCTCCTAATTGATGGGATGACTAACTTAGAAAGAATGCATTCTGGACTGTGCTGATGTAGGTTGTGTCACCTGGCAAGCTGTGATTGATGTGAAGAGCTGTTTTAGGGGGTAAAATGAGATAAGGATTTGTGTCTCCAAATACTAGACTATACTGGTTCTTTGTGATCTGTGAACCTTCCTTGGACGTAGAAATGGTGTCTAGGGGAGCTGGCACTTCTCATTATGACAGGTTGTTATGATAAACGTATGCCTGGAAACAGGGATGCGCTAAGAGGCGGGGAACAGCCAGTGCGCCAACGGATTGGCTGAGTAAGTCTAAACCACGCTCAAGCGTCTACTCTGATTGGCCAGCAGAGAGGTGGGAAACTCTCTCTCTGTAAGAGTATTTGAGGAAGAATCTAAAACAATAGATTTAGTTCTCTGAAGTGCCCTGCGAGGTATTTCAAGGAGCCCGTATATACGAAACATCATATTTACCATTGAAGGTTTTTGCATTAATTAAAATAACTAGTATATCTTAGAAGTCGTGTTGACCTCTTTTGTTCCTAATGCCAGATTTGAATTGACACAACTTTGACAGGTGATAAACAAACAATAAACCGCACACCCAGAGGCAGCGTTTCTAGTGGGCAGAGACTTTAACGCGGAGAGACTTACAGTACAACCGTTCTACCTCACTTCTACCAACACGTCTCTGCACATGTCGAGAGACAAATTTGAGGTGACAGAGAGTGACATTCAATACCGCCTTACACACTCTTGCCTGCATCTAGCTGATATAGGGTGTAATCATTAGTAGTCCAACAGTTGCAAACTAGAGTTTCTATTGGACAAATTCATGTATGTTTATCTTTGTTTTGTTCCATTTGCTTCCGTTTATGAAACCATTTTCAACAGAATCGGCGGAATGAATACACCCCTGAAACACGTAAACAGAGTTCACTTTCATAACAGACACGTTGTATTCCTTCTCTTCCCTTCGCTTGTGGAATTCAATGCACAACACATCAGCTGTATGTGACCAGGCGAAGAAACCTTTCCAAGCCAAACCGGTAAACCCAGCCTACATTGTTGTCCCCATAAGTAACGTCATAGTCAGCATAGCTAATAGAACTAACACATTAGTAAACACGCTACAATCATGCAGTAACATTAGTGTACAGTCAGTAAGCAGTTACACCGGCGGACCCCAGTGGCAATAAATTAGTAATACCAAAAGCTTATCTTGACTTGGAAGAGTTCCAGTGTTGTGTTGGAAAGTCATAGCCACCTAGCTAACATAGCATCCCTCTGTTTGAGCAGGGTGTTTCAGTATGCTAAACTAGCAAGCTGCATTTCCTAGCTAAGTAAATGAAAGTGAAAAAGAAATGATGAAATCTCTCTCTCGCTATTTCTCTCGTTTCTCCTTCATTTTGGAAGAAATTATTTTGTTCAAAACTTTTCAACTATTCTCTTTCTCTCTCTTTGAGTCAACTACTCACCACATTTTATATACTGCAGTGCTCGCTAGCTGTAGTTTATGCTTTTAGTACTAGATTAATTCTCTGATCCTTTGATTGGATGAACAACATGTTAGTTCATGCTGCAGGAGCTTTGATAGGCTGGAGGACGTCCTTCGGAATTTGTCATAATAACTGTGTAACTCTACGGAAGGGGGTGAGAACTATGAGCCTCCTAGGTTTTGTCAATGTACCCAGTGGAGGACGGAAGCTAGCTGTTCTCCGGCTTCACCATGGTGCTACCCTACATAGTGCTGTTGAGGCTACTGTAGACCTTTGCAAAATACTGTGTTTTAATCAGTTATTTGGTGATGTGATTATATTTAGCATATTTTTATGTAAAAAGGATCACTTTTTTAATGTTTTACCATTTTAATTTTCATGAAATTCACTAAGGAGGATGGCCCTCCCCTTCTTCCTCTGAAGAGCCTCCACTGGTATTGACTGCAGCTGAAATGCTTCCTGAGGAGACTTTAAAAGCTACATCTATCAACCTTGCCACCAGAGGTCTCTTCACAGTCCCCAAGTCCAGAACAGACTATGGGAGGCACACAGGACTACATAGAGCAATGACTACATGGAACTCTATTCCACATCAGGTAACTGATGCAAGCAGTAGAATCAAATTTAAAACATTTCTAAAAATACACCTTATGGAACAGCGGGATTGTGAAGCAACACAAACATAGGCACAGACACATGCATACACACACATGATAACATACGTTCTATACACACACGTACACATGGATTTTGTGTTGTAGATATGTGATAGTGGATTATGGACCTGAGGGGGCACACTTTATGTTGTAAATTCTGTAATGAATGTATTGTAATGTTTTAAAAATTAATTTTGTTGGACCCCAGGAAGAGCTAATGGGTACAAATATCTACCTCAAATACCTTGTAACCCTGCACACTGATCTGGAACTGGTACTCCTTGTATATAGCTTTATTCTTGGGTATTTTATTCCTCGTCAAACATTAAAGGAACAGTTGTCTCCATGTCTCGTCCGTACCTGGTAGGAGTACTCGGGTGGGGGTCCCGCGGAGTTCATCCCATTGGCTGGGGGAGGAGGGTAGGCATAGGCCTCATTGGCCATATATTTTCCAGAGAATCTACCAATTTTCCTTCCTGAGGAAATTGCAATAAATTCTCGGGCTTCCCGGTATTCCCGTTCAAACCGAAAGTGCTATTTAAAAGCATATAATACCATTAAATAAAATCTGACATGATTATACCACTCTAAATGGAGAAATATGCACAATCTAAAGTGTTCTTTATGTATTTGTTGCATTTTAATCAACAATGTTCCCTCAAAGTCACCACACCATTTCATTGATGTAGCCTAGTTTTAAAAGGCCTATGAAGCACTGATGGCCGACGGGTCAAATATGAGGTTAATACAGTACAAATTAATATTTTTAGCCTACCTTTGAAAGATGCATTTTGGTCCTTTTCTCTCCCCTTGCACCTGGCTATCGAGGGAATTTGGGAAGGTTGTGGCTGTTTATACTTCACTTATTGTTATGATTTTGTCAGAGGAAACTAATCGGAATCTCCAATAATCAAACAGTTAAGCGGAGATTCAACAATGGATAGCGCCGCAGTTGATCAATTGCCCGTGAATCTAAACCCGCATTTAATATGCCATTCTAAGGTAGGCTATATTTTACATAAAATCTTATGTGGCCTACTTACTGCATCTGTTTTCTAGCAATAAAGTAAATGATCATCTCTGAAGTCACAGCATAAATGAAACGTGAGACTTTGGACTACACAAACGGACTATATATTCAAAGTAAATAAACTGCCATTATTACTTTTATTCAATACAAAATACAGTTCTCGCATTATTTTTCAACAGGAAAAACACTTGGTCAGAAACTAAGTAATTGACACTGACTGATTCCATGTAGCAAACAAAATCATTTGCATAGGCCATACCCGTTTTAACGTGTTGCTTCAAAACAGGCTCAATTCAGGTCGGATTTGCAGTCGGCCTCGTTGGCATAAATGAGTAAAGCTTTGCCACAGACCTTTTGTATTAAAGCAGGTAGGCCTACCGGTAGCTCAAAAGTTGGAGTCAATTTTGTTACTGTATTTCAAGGTTGCGTGTACATGCACTTTGAATTCATGGCGACTAAAAACGGTAGGCTACGACGCACAAACCCTAGGCGCTACAAGCAACTCTGGGAGAGCTAGGACCAGATCGCAGCCTGCCAGCTAAGACAGGTTAACATTGCCTTTAACCTAAAAGTTTGGATTTTTACTGGCATATGCAGACCAACCCCCAAAACGATTGGCTAATGATATGAGAGCTGGTGTTACATGTAAGAATTCACGAGTAGGAAACCAATTGTCCGTAGACTCAAGACTAGTAGACACTCAGCAGAGTAATTTAAATGCAATTTGACAACATTCAGCACTGACACCATTAACCCCAATTCTAGCAACATCCTCATTTACAGACGTGATATGCACCAACCCCAAGCGCTCAGTTCTACAAACTACATCAGGTTAAATTGACCTAGAACCCATTACATCATTTGATGCTACTAGCATAAGCAAATGTAGCTTAAGAAAGTCCAATGGTAATTTAAACACAAATTGGTCGAAGTAGTAATATATTGCTGATGCCAAAGCATGTTTATAATGCAATAAAACTGTTTTGCCATCACCCCAGTTACTAAAGTCAGGTCATTGAACCTCCAAAACAAAACTAAGGACACAAGTATTAAAGTTACTGTTTAATTGAGGCAAAACACACAAACGCAGTTACACACAACCTGGACTAGAGTACCCATGTACGTCCCACTTCAGATATCCATGTTTGTGGTCAACGGGGTCTCAGATGCAGAGGTGAACTGTTCCTCAATGGCATGGTCAGTAACAGAAGGCGCTTGGTCTACAGACTCGTCCCCACTTGTGCAAGAGTATAAATTAACCACAATCAGTAGTTCTCGTGGCTTCAGTAGCCAGTTGTGGCTTCTGAAGCGGCGTCGTCGGACGTGCCAGTTGTGGCTTCTGAAGCGGCGTCGTCGGACGTGCCAGTTGTGGCTTCTGAAGCGGCGTCGTCGGACGTGCCAGTTGTGGCTTCTGAAGCGGCGTCGTCGGACGTGCCAGTTGTGGCTTCTGAAGCGGCGTCGTCGGACGTGCCAGTTGTGGCTTCTGAAGCGGCGTCGTCGGACGTGCCAGTTGTGGCTTCTGAAGCGGTTGTGGCAGTAGGAGAGTTTCCATAGTCATCAGACCAGCGTCTCATCTTCTCAGCAGAGGCCAGGTCATCGTTTGCCAGAGAGCTACCATAGTTTGGAGAGTCTTGGGATGCTACTTCATTTGTCTCCAAATACTCTAGAGAAAAAGAGAAGAGGAACAGTTGGGTGTTCTACACGGTCTAGGCCAAATTGCCATTTGAATGTTCAGCAACATTGCACCCCACTGAACCCGACGTAGTTCTAAACGAATGTTGCAGGCCTAACATTTTCTGGCTTCTTTAGCATCAGACCCTATGGATCGGAGCATGTGCAATGGAGACGTCATTTGATGACAGCTCTGAAAAACGTAGGTTCAGGTACACAAGCAAATTTTCAAAATCAACAGCAAAGGGTTTGATAACTTCTGGTTTAAAAAAAGATTCTAAACATTTGTTATTTAGACTGGGTTACTCTACGGTGTTGAATTAGTTTAAAACACAGCAGCAAAGAACATTGCTAGAAGGGATGGGATAACATAGGGGAAGAAACGCTTACCTCCAAGTCTCCTCTGCAGAGAGACTTGATCTTGTTTCTGGGACTTGCCAACAGGGGATCAAGAAACTGAGGAGAAAGAGTTGACAGAAGTTGAGTTGACACAAAATAGCTACATATATTTAATAGCAGTGAACAAAAAAGATGACCAACGTGGAAGAAACAGACAGTCAAATTTGAATCTCCAACTTACAAAGTTCAACATGTTTCCCAAACAAAACCCTTCAATCCAAATAAAACATTAGTGAACCAACCTTTGAAGACCCCCACAGTCAGCACAAAGAGCAGAAATTCTCTCACACCTCCCATGATTATGAGAATAGTCTTTATTATCAACAAGTAATGTCATCCCGTGGCCTGTATGAGGCTTATATAGGCCACTAATGACCGTTTACCAGACAAACATGACTTAACGATCAATTAACATGCTTGATTGAGTTGAAACATTCAGATAGAAATAGACCATGTAGAACAGATGTTTCTTTGGAGGGCAGGCAATCTTTTCTACTCTATATATTGCATTTATATCTGCTATGTTTTACCCTTCTGGTCTCAGATCAGCAGTAGAAAGAAGTAGGCCTAATTATTTTAGGTATAATCTTCAAAGATTTTCGGGGGAAATAAACACTGTACCCAAATCCACTTTTTATTATGATCCTGGGAAATGGGTAGGCCTCCACCATATGGTCCTTCACAGTTTTACACCTGTGTTATATTCCTTTATTTACATAGATCACATACATAAATATATATATGTTAGCTGTTAGTAGCTTTGGGATCAAATTTTCATATTGTATTGTTACTAACCATATATCATATTTTCCTCATTTGCTCTGTAGGAGACTTGGCTGGTGGAGATTCGTCATATGAAGGACATTCAAGTGGATGTGACCCCTAACCTGCAGGACAGGCTCAGCGGGGTGACAGACATCCTGTAACGGATCTCCAAGCTAGTGTCTGAGGACCTGGAGAAGGCTGTGTCTACAGCTGTGGGGCAGGACAAGCAAGGTAACCTAACCTCACCTAACCTCACTGTATGAAGGATTTTATTTTTATGTATAGTCATCTCCAATCTGTTAAAATATATGTCTCTGTATTTCTCGCCCAATCTCTCTCCTCTTCCCCATCCCCTTCACTAGGTTCTCCCCAGGATAAGCACACCATCCTGGCTGTGGTCCCCAGTCCTGCTGCTCCATGACACCTAGCCAGAAAGCAGGGCCTCAGTGAATGTATGTGGTTGTTCCTTACTTTAACATAAAACTCTCATAGATATTAACACAGTAACTGTAAATAATAACAACTATTCTGGGCTATATAATTAGTAACCTGAATGATCTATCACCTATCCGTTGTTTTAGAGCTAATTTAGACTAATAAGCTGTACACCTAAATGTCTTCTCCCCTGCTCCCTTCCCCCTCCTCCTCCTCCTCAGACCGCTGTACCCTGACCTTTGACCCTCGCACGGTCAACGGTCACCTGCTCCTCTCCAGGGAGAACCTACGGGTGCCTCTTCCCACCATAATCTTTGACCCCTACATCTCTCCCCCAGGTGACCTACGAGGGCATCCCCAGGAAGGAAAAGGGGAAACAGTGTATGGTGGGAATGAACGATCTTCCCTGGAGCCTCCAGCTGGATGAGTGCCAGTTGAGCGCCTGGCACAATGGGTGCCGGGAAACGATGGCTGGCCACTCCCACCACTCCCACGCGGCTGCATGCCTTCCACTGTGCCTTCACTCAGGAGCTGTTCCCTGCCTGTTGGATAGGGGCGTCAGCATCACCCTCTGCTTGCCACGATGACAACACGAAAGGGAATGACCGTGACCTAACAATCTCATATGGGATTAGTCTCCATAACCATAGACTTCGATAGACATCGCATCATTGTATCTGTCCCATTATGGTGTCTGCAAGAGCACAGGCAGCGCCATTGAGGCCATCTCCATTTTGAAGTAGTCCATTGTCATTTTCTTCTTCTACTGCTTCTATGAGTTGGCAAACAAACTGAAAGGGTGCACACTGCCACCTAGAGTGTGTTTGAACAGGTATAAAGCCAAGGTTGGCGATTTACTGCCACCTGCAGTTATGGCATTTTTTTACATTTACATTTACATTTTTACATTTTAGTCATTTAGCAGACGCTCTTATCCAGAGCGACTTACAGGAGCAATTAGGGTTAAGTTCCTTGCTCAAGGGCACATTTACGTCATTTAGCAGACGCTCTTATCCAGAGCGACTACAAATTGGTGCATTCACCCTATAGCCAGTGGGATAACCACTTTACAATTATACAATTTTTTTTTTTTTTTTTTTTTTTTTTGGGGGGGGGGTGGGGGGGTAGAAGGATTACTTTTTCCTATCCCAGGTGTTCCTTAAAGAGGTGGGGTTTCAAATGTCTCCGGAAGGTGGTGAGTGACTCCGCTGTCCTGGCGTCGTGAGGAAGCTTGTTCCACCATTGGGGTGCCAGAGCAGCGAACAGCTTTGACTGGGCTGAGCGGGAACTATGCTTCCGCAGAGGAAGGGGAGCCAGCAGGCCAGAGGTGGATGAACGCAATGCCCTCGCCTGGGTGTAGGGACTGATCAGAGCCTGAAGGTACGGAGGTGCCGTTCCCCTCACTGCTCCATAGGCAAGCACCATGGTCTTGTAACGGATGCGAGCTTCAACTGGAAGCCAGTGGAGTGTGCAGAGGAGGGGGGTGACGTGAGAGAACTTGGGAAGGTTGAACACCAGACGGGCTGCGGCATTCTGGATGAGTTGTAGGGGTTTAATGGCACAGGCAGGGAGCCCAGCCAACAGCGAGTTGCAGTAATCCAGACGGGAGATGACAAGTGCCTGGATTAGGACCTGTGCCGCTTCCTGTGTAAGGCAGGGTCGTACTCTCCGAATATTGTAGAGCATGAACCTGCAGGATCGGGTCACCGCCTTGATGTTAGCGGAGAACGACAGGGTGTTGTCCAGGGTCACGCCAAGGCTCTTCGCACTCTGGGAGGAGGACACAACGGAGTTGTCAACCGTGATGGCGAGATCATGGAACGGGCAGTCCTTCCCCGGGAGGAAGAGCAGCTCCGTCTTGCCAGGGTTCAGCTTGAGGTGGTGATCCGTCATCCATACTGATATGTCGGCCAGACATGCAGAGATGCGATTCGCCACCTGGTTATCAGAAGGGGGAAAGGAGAAGATTAGTTGTGTATCGTCAGCGTAGCAATGATAGGAGAGGCCATGTGAGGCTATGACAGAGCCAAGTGACTTGGTGTATAGGGAGAAAAGGAGAGGGCCTAGAACTGAGCCCTGGGGGACACCAGTGGTGAGAGCACGTGGTGCGGAGACAGCTTCTCGCCACGCCACTTGGTAGGAGCGACCGGTCAGGTAGGACGCAATCCAGGAGTGAGCCGCGCCGGAGATGCCCAGCTCGGAGAGGGTGGAGAGGAGGATCTGATGGTTCACTGTATCAAAGGCAGCAGACAGGTCTAGAAGGACAAGAGCAGAGGAGAGAGAGTTAGCTTTAGCAGTGCGGAGAGCCTCCGTGACACAGAGAAGAGCAGTCTCAGTTGAATGACCAGTCCTGAAACCTGACTGGTTTGGATCAAGAAGGTCATTCTGAGAGAGATAGCAAGAGAGTTGGCTAAAGACGGCACGCTCAATAGTTTTGGAAAGAAAAGAAAGAAGGGATACTGGTCTGTAGTTGTTGACATCAGTGGGATCGAGTGTTGGTTTTTGAGAAGGGGTGCAACTCTCGCTCTCTTATTGACGGAAGGGACATGGCCAGCGGTCAAGGATGAGTTGATCAGCGAGGTGAGGTAGGGGAGAAGGTCACCGGAGATGGTCTGGAGAAGAGAGGAGGGGATGGGGTCAAGCGGGCAGGTTGTTGGGCGGCCTGCAGTCACTAGTCGCAAGATTTTATCTGGAGAGAGAGGGGAGAAAGAAGTCAAAGCATAGGGTAGGGCAGTGTGAGCAGGACCAGCAGTGTCATTAGACTTAACAAACGAGGATCGGATGTCGTCAACCTTCTTTTCAAAGTGGTTGACAAAGTCATCCACAGAGAGGGAGGAGGGGGGGGGGGGGGGGGGGATTCAGCAGTGAGGAGAATGTGGCAAAGAGCTTCCTAGGATTAGAGGCAGATGCTTGGAATTTAGAGTGGTAGAAAGTGGCCTTAGCAGCAGAAACAGATGAAGAAAATGTAGAGAGGAGGGAGTGAAAAGATGCCAGGTCGGCAGGGAGTTTAGTTTTCTTCCATTTCCGCTCAGCTGCCCGGAGCTCTGTTCTGTGAGCTCGCAATGAGTCATCAAGCCACAGAGCTGGAGGGGAGGACCTAGCCGGCCGGGAGGATAGGGGACACAGGGAGTCAAAGGATGCAGAAAGGGAGGAGAGGAGGGTTGAGGAGGCAGAATCAGGAGATTGGAGGGAGAACGATTGAGCAGAGGGAAGAGATGATAGGATGGAAGAGGAGAGAGTAGTGGGAGAGAGAGAGCGAAGGTTGCGGCGGTGCGTTACCATCTGTGTAGGGGCAGAGTGAGTAGTGTTGGAGGAGAGCGAGAGAGAAAAGGATACAAAGTAGTGGTCGGAGACATGGAGGGGAGTTGCAGTGAGATTAGTAGAAGAGCAACATCTAGTAAAGATGAAGTCAAGCGTATTGCCTGCCTTGTGAGTGGGGGGGGGATGGTGAGAGGGTGAGGTCAAAAGAGGAGAGGAGTGGAAAGAAGGAGGCAGAGAGAAATGAGTCAAATGTAGACGTGGGGAGGTTGAAATCCCCCAAAACTGTGAAGGGTGAGCCATCCTCAGGAAAGGAACTTATCAAGGCGTCAAGCTCATTGATGAACTCTCCAAGGGAACCTGGAGGGCGATAGATGACAAGGATATTAAGCTTAAATGGGCTAGTGACTGTGACAGCGTGGAATTCAAATGAGGAGATAGACAGATGGGTTAGGGGAAAAATTGAGAATGACCACTTGGGAGAGATGAGGATTCCTGTGCCACCACCCCTCTGACCAGATGCTCTCGGGGTATGCGAGAACACATGGTCAGACGAGGAGAGAGCAGTAGGAGTAGCAGTGTTTTCAGTGGTAATCCATGTTTCCGTCAGCGCCAGGAAGTCGAGGGACTGGAGGGTAGCATAGGCTGGGATGAAGTCAGCCTTGTTGGCGGCAGAACGGCAGTTCCAGAGGCTGCCTGAGACCTGGAACTCCAGGTGTGTGGTGCGTGCAGGGACCACCAGGTTAGAGAGGCAGCAGCCACGCGGTGTGAGGCGTTTGTGTAGCCTGTGCGGAGAGGAGAGAACAGGGATAGGCAGAGGCATAGTTGACAGGCTGCAGCAGATGGCTTCAATAATGCAGAGGAGATCGGAATGAAATGAACTAAACATCAGGGAAAGGAGAGAGCAGGCCTCCCTCACCAAAAAAAATAAAATATATATAACTCTCCCAACTTCCACCTCAGAAACTATAATTGTTTCACTGAACCACCCGAGTAAAACTCTCCCAACTTCCACTTTAGAAATTAGAATTGTTGTAAACTACAGCAGACTGTTATCAGTAGCTGTAATTAAGTACAGCAGCTACCAACCACCTAACGTTAATGCCTCGGATGAGGTTAGAAAAACAGCTGAATGGTAGCAGCTAGCTGGCTCAATCACAGGTACTCTTAAGCATGAAATAACATTGGAAACAATTAACCACAGTTGCAAAAAGTTACCAGTATAATTCATTGGCTGATCCCCCGTGGTGACCTGGATGGAATTCTGTGATCATTCCTTAACCTATAGGAAGTCCCACCCCATCCCCCCTTTTGCCCTCAGAAAAGCCTACATTTGTCGGGGCATGGACTCTACAGGGATACTGGCCCATGTTAACTCCAATGCTTTCCACAGTTGTGTCAAGTTGGCTGGGTGTCCTTTGGGTGGTGGACAATTCTTGATACACACGGGAAACCCCAGCAGTGTTACAGTTCTTGACACAAACCAGTGTGCCTGCCACCTAATAACATACCCCGTTCATAGGCACTTAAATGTTTTGTCTTGCCCATTCACTCTCTGAATGGCACACATACACATACACAATCCATGTCTCAATTGTCTCAAGGCTTAACACTCCTTCTTTAACCTGTCTCCTCCCCTTCATCTACACTGATTGAAGTGGATTTAACAAGTGACATCAATAAGGGATCATAGCTTTCACCTGGATTCACCTGGTCAGTCTATGTCATGGAAAGAGTTCTTCATGTTTTGTATACTCAGTGTATATAAAGATGATATCTCTATCATTCTCTATGGGCTAGGTAGAGCAAGAACCATATTGTCTATACTTGTGTCACTAACCTTGGTCTAGGGGAGTAATTACATATATAGAGGGAAGCGAGCTAGTTATTTCGATTGAATCCCAGCCCCTGTTCCAGTTGGATACTAGGACACTGATGCCTGGATGGGTGAAAGCAATATGGCCTTCCATTATGCTCCGTGGAGTTGCCTCCATATTCCCTTCAACTATCCAGACTTCTAAGATCAGTTAGTTTGGGAAAGTACTAGGATGTATGTAGGAAAGTAAGTCATTTAGGCGTATTACGGAACTATCCTGTGTATGTGAGACATTTCCTTCTCCGACTGTAGTCTGCAACATCCATTTTTCCCATAGTGAGATAATTTAGCCAAGTCAGCATTTTAGAAACAAAATCCTTAACCTGGTGAGACCCCAGGTTGCGAAAATGCAACAGGCCCTCAAACTCATGTCAAACACTACATAGTTTATCTCCTTAGACCCGTATGTACACTGAACAAAAATTTTAACGCAACATGTAAAGTGTTGGTCAAGGATTATTTATTTTTTTATTCCTTGATGTGATGTGGTGGGTGAGTGAGTGTGTTCTAGAATGTTCAGAAGAGTGACATTCAGGACATGACATAATAGGCCAAATGCTCTATACACACACACACACACACACACACACACACACAGGCAGTAGCAGTAGTAGCATATAGCCAAGATAATCTTTCCATGTACACTGAACAAAAACATATTGTAAACGCAACATGCAAACATTTAAAATATTTTACTGAGTTACAGTTCATATAAGGAAATCAGTCAATTTAAATACATAAATTAGGCCCTAATCTAATCTGTGGCGTTGTGTTGTGTGACAAAACTGCACATTTTAGAGTGGTATTTTATTGTCCCCAGCACAAGGTGCACCTCTGTATTGATCATGCTGTTTAATCAGCTTCTTGATATGCCACACCTGTCTGTCACGGTTTCGGCCGAGGCTGCTCCTCCTCCTTGTTCGGGCAGGCTTCGGCGGTCGTCGTCCCCGGAGTACTAGCTGCCACCGTTCGATGTTTCATGTTTGTTTGGTTTTGTCTGTTTGTACACCTGTCCCTTGTTAGTGTTTGATTTTGTTTCCTATTTAGTTATCGTGTGTTGGGTCAGGTGTTATGTGTGATTGTTTTTTGTCAAGCTGTTGCTCTCTGGATTTACTCTCGTGTTTTGTTGTGTTTCGAGAGTCCGCACTGTGTGCGCTATCGTTGTTTTACGCACTGTGTTTATTTGTGCGTAATTTGTATTTTGCCTCCCGGTTGGGTTGGCTGTTCGCCTGTTTGGTGCTGCTTTCGTTGACTAAAGTCTGTTCACGAACGCCCGTGTTTCCTGCGCTTGATTTCCACACCGCATCTACACTCAGCTACTGACAGAATCACACATCTACCCATGGAATCAGCAGGAGCAACCGCGCCAACGGACATCATGGAGGACCGATTTCGTGGGCAGGAGGACAGGATCAACCAGATCGGTCACGCCCTGGATCGGGTGATGAACACTCTCCACCGATGGGAAAGCAGCGGGGTACCCACGCCCCCACCTACCGGACCATCCCCATCGGTCAGTCCTCCTGTCCCCCTTCCGGAACCCAGCGGGATTCGGCTCTCGCTCCCGAGGGCGTACGACGGCTCCGCTGCCGGGTGTCAAGGGTTCCTGCTGCAAGTGGAGCTCTACCTCGCCACCGTACACCCGGCGCCCTCAGGACACGAGAGCGTCTCCGCCCTCATCTCCTGTCTCACCGGCAAGGCGTTGGAGTGGGCCAACGCCGAATGGAGGAGAATAGACGCCGCTACTATTACCTATGCGGAGTTCTCCCGCCGCTTCCGTGCCGTGTTTGACCATCCACCAGAAGGGAAGGCGGCGGGGGAGCGTCTGTTCTACCTCCGACAGGGGATGAGGAGCGCACAGAATTTTGCTTTGGAGTTCCGGACTCTAGCGGCAGATGCAGGGTGGAATGAGCGGGCCCTCATAGACCCCTTCCGCTGCAGCCTCCGGGAGGACGTCCAGAGAGAGTTGGCGTGCAGGGATACCACGTTGTCGTTTGACCAACTGGTCGACATGGCCATTCGGCTGGACACCCTGGTCGCCACCCGTGGACGTCCCGGGTGGGGGTTGCCCATTCCACCTTCCGGCACCTCCGAGCCGAGCCCTATGGAGCTCGGAGGTGCTGGCGCTAGAGAACGGAGGAGTAGGAACCCGAGGGGGGCCGTTCCCTGCACCAACTGTGGCCGTGGAGGGCACACCGCGGCTAGGTGTTGGGGAAGGTTCCCCGGTGGAGGTGAAGGCAGGCCACGCATTGGGGAGTCCTCCCAGGTGAGTAGGCGCCCTACTTACCCAGAGCTTTCTGTCGTTCACATAACCTTGCCTGTTTGTTTCCCACAGGTTGCACCTCGTTCCCAGCATAAGGCGCTAGTAGATTCAGGCGCAGCTGGGAATTTTGTAGATCGCCAGTTCTGTGTAGAGTTAGGGATTCCTCTCCTTCCCATTGATATGCCTTTCCCTGTACATGCCCTAGATAGCCGTCCGTTAGGATCTGGGTTAATTAGGGAGGTCACAGCGCCCCTTAGGATGAAGACGCAGGGGGGTCATGAGGAGACGATTCAGCTCTATCTGATTGACTCTCCTGCGTATCCGGTGGTGCTGGGACTTCCCTGGTTGATTACCCATGATCCTACTATTTCGTGGCGAGAGAAAGCTCTTAAAGGGTGGTCTGTTCAGTGTGAGGGGCTATGTCTGGGTGTTTCCATAGGGGCGACCTCGGTGGAGAGTCCAAATCAAATGCCCGCACTGCATATTCCCCCCGAGTATGAGGATTTGACATTGGTGTTTAGTAAGACAAGGGCGGCGCAGCTGCCGCCTCATAGACGGGGGGATTGTGCGATAGATCTCCAGTTAGGAGCAGCACTCCCGCGGAGCCATGTGTATCCCTTGTCTCAAGAGGAGAGGAAGGCGATGGAAACTTACATCGCCGAGTCTCTGAGACAGGGATACATACGGGCCTCCACTTCACCCGCTTCCTCAAGCTTCTTTTTTGTGAAGAAAAAAGATGGAGGTTTGCACCCGTGTATTGATTACCGCGGTCTCAATCAGATTACGGTGAAGTACAGTTATCCACTTCCTCTGATTGCGACTATGACGGAGTCATTACACGGTGCTCAGTTCTTCACAAAATTGGATCTCAGGAGCGCATATAACTTGGTGCGCATTAGAGAGGGCGATGAATGGAAGACAGCATTTAGCACGACCTCCGGTCATTACGAGTATCTCGTCATGCCATATGGGTTAATGAATGCTCCCTCAGTCTTCCAATCCTTTGTAGATGAGATTTTCCGGGACATGCAGGGGCAGGGAGTAGTCGTGTACATAGACGATATTCTGGTGTACAGTTCTACCCGAGCTGAGCATGTAGCCCTGGTGCGCCGAGTGTTGAGGAGACTGTTGGAGCATGACCTATATGTCAAGGCAGAGAAATGTCTGTTCTTTCAGAAGTCGGTCTCCTTTTTGGGTTATCAGTTGTCTGCGTCAGGGGTGAAGATGGAGGTTGACCGGGTGTCAGCTGTGCGTAATTGGCAAACCCCAACCACTGTGAAAGAGGTGCAACAGTTCTTGGGTTTTGCGAATTATTACCGGAGGTTTATCCGGGGTTTTGGACAGGTGGCAGCTCCCATAACGTCTCTGTTGAAGGGGGGTCCGGTGCGCTTGCGGTGGTCAGCTGAGGCGGACAGGGCTTTTGGGAGACTGAAGGACCTGTTTACCTCGGCGCCGGTGTTGGCGCATCCGGATCCCGCGTTACCATTCCAGGTAGAGGTAGACGCGTCCGAGGCCGGTATTGGGGCCGTCCTCTCACAACGGTCTGGCACACCACTTAAGCTCCGCCCCTGTGCTTTTTATTCTAAGAAGCTCAGTCCGGCGGAGCGGAATTATGACGTAGGGGACAGGGAGCTGTTAGCCGTGGTACACCCTTTCCTCATTTTGACGGACCACCGTAACCTGGAGTACATCCGGGCAGCTAGGAGACTGAATCCTCGCCAGGCCCGCTGGACTATGTTTCTAGCCCGGTTTGTGTTTAAAATCACTTACATCCCTGGGTCCCAGAACGGGAAGGCAGATGCCCTGTCTCGGCGGTATGACACGGAGGAGAGGTCCGTTGAGCCCACTCCCATACTACCAAAGTCTTGTTTGGTGGCACCGGTGGTATGGGAGGTCGATGCAGAGATCGAGTCCTCCACAGTGTCCAGTGGGTCGGACGTACGTTCCGCTCGAGGTACGCGATCGCCTCATTTATTATCTTAAAGGTCCCCCTCCTCTGGACATCCAGGTATCGGCCGGACAGTTCACTGCCTTAGCACTAAGTACTGGTGGCCAACGTTAGCCAGGGATGTGAGGGTTTATGTCTCCTCCTGTTCGGTGTGTGCACAGTGTAAGGCGCCCAGACATTTGCCCAGGGGTAAGCTACAACCCCTGCCCGTTCCACAACGACCCTGGTCCCACCTCTCGGTGGACTTTGTTACAGACCTTCCCCCCTCACAGGGGAATACTACCATCCTGGTCGTTGTGGATCGGTTCTCGAAGGCCTGTCGTCTCCTTCCCATGCCGGGTCTCCCTACTGCCCTACAGACCGCTGAGGCTCTGTTTACCCATGTCTTCCGGCATTACGGGGTACCCGAGGATATAGTGTCTGATCGAGGCCCCCAGTTCACCTCCAGAGTGTGGAGAGCCTTTATGGAACGGTTGGGGGTTTCGGTGAGCCTTACCTCGGGTTACCACCCGGAGAGTAATGGGCAGGTTGAACGTGTCAACCAGGATGTGGGTAGGTTTCTGAGGTCTTATTGCCAGGGCCGGCCGGAGGAGTGGGCGAGATACGTTCCGTGGGCCGAGATGGCGCAGAACTCTCTCCGCCACTCCTCCACCCAACTAACCCCTTTCCAGTGTGTGTTAGGGTACCAGCCGGTTCTGGCACCTTGGCACGAGAGCCAGATCGAGGCCCCTGCGGTGGATGAGTGGGTGCGGCGCTCGGAGGAGACATGGAACGCTGCCCACGTCCATCTGCAGCGGGCCATCCGTCGGCATAAGACGAGCGCCGATCTCCACCGCAGTGAGGGGCCTGTATACGCACCTGGAGATCGAGTCTGGCTCTCGACCAGAAACCTGCCCCTCCGCCTGCCCTGCCGGAAGCTGGGTCGGCGGTTTGTGGGGCCATTCAAAGTCCTGAGGAGGTTGAACGAGGTGTGTTACAGGTTAGAACTGCCTATTGATTACAGGAATATTAACCCCTCGTTCCATGTGTCTCTCCTCAGGCCGGTGGTAGCTGGTCCACTCCAGGACTATGAGATAGAGGAGATTCCTCCGCCCCCGTTGGACATCGAGGGGGCTCCGGCGTACACTGTGAGGTCCATCCTTGATTCGAGACGCCGGATGGGGGGTCTCCAATATCTCGTGGAGTGGGAGGGGTACGGCCCGGAGGAGCGGTGCTGGGTGCCGAGGAGGGACATATTAGACCTGTCCCTGCTGACCGAGTTCCATCGGGGTCATCCTACGCGCCCTGCTCCGCGTCGTCCTGGTCGTCCCCGAGGCCGGGATCGGCGCACGGCTGGAGCCGCGCGTCAAGGGGGGGGGTACTGTCACGGTTTCGGCCGAGGCTGCTCCTCCTCCTTGTTCGGGCAGGCTTCGGCGGTCGTCGTCCCCGGAGTACTAGCTGCCACCGTTCGATGTTTCATGTTTGTTTGGTTTTGTCTGTTTGTACACCTGTCCCTTGTTAGTGTTTGATTTTGTTTCCTATTTAGTTATCGTGTGTTGGGTCAGGTGTTATGTGTGATTGTTCTTTGTCAAGCTGTTGCTCTCTGGATTTACTCTCGTGTTTTGTTGTGTTTCGAGAGTCCGCACTGTGTGCGCTATCGTTGTTTTACGCACTGTGTTTATTTGTGCGTAATTTGTATTTTGCCTCCCGGTTGGGTTGGCTGTTCGCCTGTTTGGTGCTGCTTTCGTTGACTAAAGTCTGTTCACGAACGCCCGTGTTTCCTGCGCTTGATTTCCACACCGCATCTACACTCAGCTACTGACACTGTCAGGTGGATGTATTATCTTGGCAAAGGAGAAATGCTCACTAACAGGGATGTGAACACATTTGTGCACTAATTTTAAGATAAATAATATTTTTGTGCGTATGGAACATTTCTGGGATCTTTTGTTTCAGCTCATGAAAAATGGGACCAACACTTTACGTGTTGCGTTCATATTTTTGTTCAGTATAGTTAGTTGGACTAGGATCAGGGATTCGCTCCTATACTACCTAGACATTATGGTCCCTATCAACACAAAGTTCAAGTTTCATATTACACCATATTCCCTATATACAAGGGTGACATTTCAGATTTGTACCATAAGTCAAACTTCACCAACTCTTATGTATTTAAAAACTGTTTTTTAAGGTTAATTCAGGCTAGTCTCTTTGCAATAACATTTATTTTTCAACAGAGACCTGGTCATATGATCGACTGCTACCCTCTCATATTTAAGTTGTCACATTAAAAACCTGTACAGACAAATAATAAATAAACAAATAATAGTGTCCAGTACAGGCCGTGAGAAGGAGGGGTGGGAGCTGAGATACAGGCGCTCTTCTTGTCTTCAGCAGGGGAGTAGGGTGGAGGTTTGTCCTGGAGAAGATGTTTTCATACATTCCCCTAATTTATTTGGACAGTGAAGCTAAGACTTTTAATTTGTCTCTATACTCCAGCATTTTGGATCTGAGATCAAGTGTTTCATGTGAGGCGACAGTACAGAATGTCACTTTTTATTTGAGGGTATTTTCATTCATATCTGTTTTAGAAATGAAAGCATTTTATGTATCTAGTCCCCCCATTTGAATGTATCATAATTAATTGGACAAATCCAATTATAGTGAGTAGTCAAACGTTTAGTGTCAAAAGTTTAGTATTTGGTCCCATATTCCTAGCACGCAATGACAACATCAAGCTTGTGACCAATATTCCCTCTAATCTATTTTAGCACTGAGCAAATTTCAGGTCGGCTGAGCGCAAACTTGAACGTTTTGAAAATTCTGTTCAACTTCCAACGAGTGTTAACTGTGAACACTGAGGCTGTGCCCGCTTTAACTTACTGTTTTAACAGTGGCCAAGTAGGCTACTATGGCTATTTGATCATAATGTAGGCCTACTGTCAAAAACAATGGAGAAAATGCATCCCATAACATTTAACATGGAAATAGCTGTTCAATCATTCAGCCTACAGAAGCAGCCAATGTGTGGTGTTCAATGTAGGCCTACATTCCATGAGACTTTTGAAAAAAACATGCAGGGCTTGACATTAACCTCTATGAGATCGGTGTCCCGTATACGGGACGGTTGAATTAACGTGCGCTAATGTGATAAGCATGACTGTTGTAAGAATCAGCAAACTTTCCAGGACATAGACATCTATCATATGGGCAGAAAGCTTAAATTCCTGTTAATCTAACTGCACTGTCCAATGTACAGTAGCTATTACAGTGAAAGAATACCATGTTATTGTTTGAGGAGAGTGCACAACAAATGTATCACGGCAACTGGTTTGATCAATTCACCTCTGAAGGTAAATAATGTACTTACATTCAGTAATCTTGCTCTGTTTTGTCATCCTAAGGGTCTCAGAGATAAAATGTAGCATAGTTTTGTTTGATAAAATCAAATTTTATATTCAAATGTAGGAACTGGGTTATACAGTTTGAACCCCTGCTGTAATAATAAATAATAATTAGTCATTTAGCAGACGCTCTTGTCCAGAGCGACTTACAGGAGCAATTAGGGTTAAGTGCCTTGCTCAAGGGCACATCGACAGATTTTTCACCTAGTCGGCTCAGGGATTAGAACCAGCGACCTTTCGGTTACTGGCACAACGCTCTTAACCACTAAGCTACCTGCTGTCTCTGGCTCCACACCCACCCCGCCAGGCCATCTAGATGTGTGAAAGTTAATGTATAAGCTAGTTGTCACGATCGTCATACACAGAGGACCAAGGCGCAGCGTGGAATGCGAACATACTTTTAATTTGAATGATCACACGAACAAAACAACAAACGATACGAAACGTGAAGTCCTTGGTTACAATACAAACCATACGGAACAAGATCCCACAACACATGTGGAAAACAGGCTGCCTAAGTATGGTTCCCAATCAGAGACAACAAGCAACAGCTGATACACATTGCCTCTGATTGAGAACCACACCGGCCAACATAGAAACAAAAGAACTAGTTAATAACCCTAGCACACAAAACACATAGAAACCACACACCCTGGCTCAACATAACAGAGTCCCAGAGCCAGGGCGTGACACTAGTGATCCATCATGTATGACATTCCTGGGAGCGTGTAAACGTACATTTTGTATTACCATATCATTTTTGTATGTTCTCTATAGTTATGTACTTGAAAATGCATCAATTGACCAATTCGGCACATTTGGGCAGACTTGATACAAAATAGTCCAGTATTGCACTGCTTCACTGGATCAATCTGAAACTTTGCAAACACACTGCTGTGTGGCCAAAATGGGCAAAATCTAAATTGCGCCTAAACTGCAATATTATATTGTGGTCTTTCTCTTGCATTTCAAAAATGATGGAACAAAAAAAGAATAGAAAATGCATGTTTTTTTGTTTGTATTATCTTTTACCAGATCTAATGTGTTAAATTCTCCTACATTAATTTCACATTTCCACAAACTTCAAAGTATTTCCTTTTAAATGGTATCAAGAATATGTGTATCCTTGCTTCAGGTCTTGAGCTACAGGCAGTTAGATGTGGGTGTGTCATTTTAGGAGGAAATTGAAAAAAAGGGTCCGATCCTTAAGAGGTTAACCTGTTTATCCACTTGTCCTTCAGACAAGGAGGTGACTGAACATTTTGTTGTGTTGTTTGATGGAAGATACCACTTTACAAAATAAAATGCATTATTATTCCCATACCATTACTACAGAGAATCAGACAAATTATGCTACACTCTGCCTATTGGCTTGTTAGTTTATTCAAGCCTGTCTGAAAATATAACACTAAGACAAAAAAGCTCTTTACCTGACTCTCTTTTCAAAGATGTCTAGAAATGCACACATGTTTTGCTCTTGTAGGAAGCAACCACTCCCCCATTGTTGACTAGAAATTACCTATAACTGGGCTAATAACACAATAACTAGCAAAGGATATGAACAAAATGTGCACACGTGGCTACATGCAGCTCTTGCTTTGAACTCAAAACAAGCACATCTACTCACGACCAGAGCTGTAAACACAGTCCAGTTCAAAGTAAATGGCACAGATGCATATGTGGCAATGGTCTATTTGCATACAGGCCTACTGCAGCTCTGATTGGTTATACCCACCTCTGTGTAGAGTACGGGCTGAGTCATGTGCAATAGAATCCTACTCCCATGCATTCTGCCTACAACAAAATCTCTTGAGTAGTTTGTTTTGTTTCAGTATGTTGCATTGAAAGTGGCTAATATTGCGTTGATTCGATCACAATTGCCACAGTAAAGGAAAAATGTTGGAAGTGTTAACTAACATGAAAAACTTGTTGAGTGTAGTTCAATCTTGTGCTTCTCTCTGAGGGCTGATATTTCTTCTGAGATCTGCATGAGGCAGTCTCTGGCTACTGCGCGCTCAAACACGCGCTCGCTCAGAGGGAACATTGCTTGTGACTACAATCTTGTTGGCTGCATTTGCAGTTCGTTTTGGTTGTGTTTTGGATTATGTTGTGTCCAATAGAAATATATGTAAATAATGTATTGTGTCATTTTGGAGTCCATTTTATAGTAAATAAAAATATAACTTGTTTCTGAACACAATCATGAATGAATCATGAATAATAAAGAGCAAGAAAGTTAAAGAGACACAACAATCATACCCCTGAAACATGCTAATGTCTCACCATTACCAATAACAGGGGAGTTTAGCATTTTTTGGTGGGTATGATATTTATGTCTATGTTAATCAATTGTCAATGAATTAATTGTGCTCTTATTTAATACTTTGGCAATATGGGATCACTCACATCATGCTAATTAAACTATCACTACTGAAGGAACTTTACAAGAGTGAGTTAGAGAAAGAGAGATGGCGCAGACTGAGAAGGCTGACATCTTACAGAAAGTACATACTATTGTCACATATGACCGCTAAGCACTTGTGGAAGTCAGATCGACAGTTACTAACCTCGATTTCGACTACAAATCCGACATCAACTCTTACCCAGCTTTTCTCTTGTTCACACCGGACACTATTATTTTGTTTCATGGGCTATAAAGAAACGCTGCAGGCGTAGACATGTTAGTCGGGCTGGCGTCTTCTTAAGACTGAGATGAAGAGAAAATCGACTGGCACTCCCCTTCGTTTCATTGGCAAATATCCAGTCAATCAGGAATAAAATGGATGAGCTTCGTTCGAGAGTCTCCTTTCAGAGAGACTTGAAAAGCTGCAATATTATATGCCTTGCAGAAACTTGGCTGACTCAATCTATGAACATGGAACTCAGTGGTTTCTCCATGCAATGGCACGATCGGATGTAGGCAGCCTCGGGAAAGTCCAAAGGGGGAGGAGTGTGCCTCTCCATTAACAACTGGTGCGCTGCTTCCAGTGTGAAGTAAATCTCAAGATTTTGCTCACCTAATCTACAATGCTTATGGTAAGCTGCAGACATTTTTATCTACCAAGCCAACACAACTTTGGCACTCAACAAACTGTATGGGGTGTATGGGGGATTTATTATTCTCCTAATTGATGGGATGACTAACTTAGAAAGAATGCATTCTGGACTGTGCTGATGTAGGTTGTGTCACCTGGCAAGCTGTGATTGATGTGAAGAGCTGTTTTAGGGGGTAAAATGAGATAAGGATTTGTGTCTCCAAATACTAGACTATACTGGTTCTTTGTGATCTGTGAACCTTCCTTGGACGTAGAAATGGTGTCTAGGGGAGCTGGCACTTCTCATTATGACAGGTTGTTATGATAAACGTATGCCTGGAAACAGGGATGCGCTAAGAGGCGGGGAACAGCCAGTGCGCCAACGGATTGGCTGAGTAAGTCTAAACCACGCTCAAGCGTCTACTCTGATTGGCCAGCAGAGAGGTGGGAAACTCTCTCTCTGTAAGAGTATTTGAGGAAGAATCTAAAACAATAGATTTAGTTCTCTGAAGTGCCCTGCGAGGTATTTCAAGGAGCCCGTATATACGAAACATCATATTTACCATTGAAGGTTTTTGCATTAATTAAAATAACTAGTATATCTTAGAAGTCGTGTTGACCTCTTTTGTTCCTAATGCCAGATTTGAATTGACGCAACTTTGACAGGTGATAAACAAACAATAAACCGCACACCCAGAGGCAGCGTTTCTAGTGGGCAGAGACTTTAACGCGGAGAGACTTACAGTACAACCGTTCTACCTCACTTCTACCAACACGTCTCTGCACATGTCGAGAGACAAATTTGAGGTGACAGAGAGTGACATTCAATACCGCCTTACACACTCTTGCCTGCATCTAGCTGATATAGGGTGTAATCATTAGTAGTCCAACAGTTGCAAACTAGAGTTTCTATTGGACAAATTCATGTATGTTTATCCCTGTTTTGTTCCATTTGCTTCCGTTTATGAAACCATTTTCAACAGAATCGGCGGAATGAATACACCCCTGAAACACGTAAACAGAGTTCACTTTCATAACAGACACATTGTATTCCTTCTCTTCCCTTCGCTTGTGGAATTCAATGCACAACACATCAGCTGTATGTGACCAGGCGAAGAAACCTTTCCAAGCCAAACCGGTAAACCCAGCCTACATTGTTGTCCCCATAAGTAACGTCATAGTCAGCATAGCTAATAGAACTAACACATTAGTAAACACGCTACAATCATGCAGTAACATTAGTGTACAGTCAGTAAGCAGTTACACCGGCGGACCCCAGTGGCAATAAATTAGTAATACCAAAAGCTTATCTTGACTTGGAAGAGTTCCAGTGTTGTGTTGGAAAGTCATAGCCACCTAGCTAACATAGCATCCCTCTGTTTGAGCAGGGTGTTTCAGTATGCTAAACTAGCAAGCTGCATTTCCTAGCTAAGTAAGTGAAAGTGAAAAAGAAATGATGAAATCTCTCTCTCGCTATTTCTCTCGTTTCTCCTTCATTTTGGAAGAAATTATTTTGTTCAAAACTTTTCAACTATTCTCTTTCTCTCTCTTTGAGTCAACTACTCACCACATTTTATATACTGCAGTGCTCGCTAGCTGTAGTTTATGCTTTTAGTACTAGATTAATTCTCTGATCCTTTGATTGGATGAACAACATGTTAGTTCATGCTGCAGGAGCTTTGATAGGCTGGAGGACGTCCTTCGGAATTTGTCATAATAACTGTGTAACTCTACGGAAGGGGGTGAGAACTATGAGCCTCCTAGGTTTTGTCAATGTACCCAGTGGAGGACGGAAGCTAGCTGTCCTCCGGCTTCACCATGGTGCTACCCTACATAGTGCTGTTGAGGCTACTGTAGACCTTTGCAAAATACTGTGTTTTAATCAGTTATTTGGTGATGTGATTATATTTAGCATATTTTTATGTAAAAAGGATCACTTTTTTAATGTTTTACCATTTTAATTTTCATGAAATTCACTGAGGAGGATGGCCCTCCCCTTCTTCCTCTGAAGAGCCTCCACTGGTATTGACTGCAGCTGAAATGCTTCCTGAGGAGACTATAGATGGCATCTGGGTTAGCTAGAATGCCACTATTCCTGATTCCGATTGAGACTACATCTTCTGCTCTTCCCTTGAGATGGATGAGAATCTCTCAGGCCTGTTCCTCTATTTTCATGTGTCCCTTTTTAATAAAGTTTATCATGGCCTCTTCCCATTCATCAAATGTAATTGTGTCTTATCTCTCCCCTCTAAAGGAAGGTGGTTCTTTGACTTTTCTTTGGGCAACTACTTGGACTTGGGAGAAGTCTAGAACTTGGCTAACTGTAGGGTCAGGTCTGTGTCTTGGTTCACTTTGGCTAGTGGCTGTAGCTCCTGTTGGGCTACTAGAACTGAAGTGCATGATAATGCTATCAGCTAGCTGCTGTCCTATCTGTTGGACTATGATACTCATCTGGCCTATTAGCACTGCATCGTCATTGGGGTTAGGAGTGGAGGTGCTAACAACCTGGGGCCTAGGTGAGTTGACTGCATGATGACAATGAGAAGCTGCATTGTCCCCACTGACTAAAGGAACTTCCCCTGCAATTTCACTACCATTGACATCACCACACACACTAGGACTACCAGTTGGGAAAGGAATAGATAACCCCAACACACCCCTTCCCCTACCAACATTGACAGGTGTTAGCAAATCTGAAAAACAAATATGGTTGAAACTCATTGTAGTAGCTCAAAATGAAAGTTGATAAAAAAAATATTTTGTAGCAAAATTTGAAATTGTGTTTTTTACATTGGATAAAAGTAGAGACTCAGAGCTAGAAAATTGTGTATCATACACTACAGTTGAGGAAAAATTAGAAATTAATTCTGCGTTGAAAATTGGTAAACTTGTAACCTAACTTATGAGAAAATTGCCTTTGAATGTTTTGTACACCTTATGGAGACCTCTTCTTTGTCTACACCCATTCAGCATCGTTCAGCTTTAGCCCCACCCATCTCTTTAAGGTATGATCCAAGCGTCCTGTCCTAACAACAACAGTCAAGCTAACTGGCTAGCTTGCTAGCTACTTCCAGACACAAATGAGAGAACAGCTCACTCTGACCATTTTACTCGCCCTAGTAGAGCTGGTTAGGATGTTTTTATGTTTTCCAGAGCGTTGGTGACTGCAACTGTGCTGCTGGCAACAATTTACGCTTTTTTGCAAATGTCTACTGACACCGGCCATATTCCATGGGTGTTGAGCGTTCGTAATTTCGTCAGTTATTATGCGCTCTGGCACACTCAGACGAGAGTTCTCTGAAATCGGAGTAGATAGCCAGAGCGAATTTAAAAGCTACATCTATCAACCTTGCCACCAGAGGTCTCTTCACAGTCCCCAAGTCCAGAACAGACTATGGGAGGCACACAGGACTACATAGAGCAATGACTACATGGAACTCTATTCCACATCAGGTAACTGATGCAAGCAGTAGAATCAAATTTAAAACATTTCTAAAAATACACCTTATGGAACAGCGGGATTGTGAAGCAACACAAACATAGGCACAGACACATGCATACACACACATGATAACATACGTTCTATACACACACGTACACATGGATTTTGTGTTGGAGATATGTGATAGTGGATTATGGGCCTGAGGGGGCACACTTTATGTTGTAAATTCTGTAATGAATGTATTGTAATGTTTTAAAAATTAATTTTGTTGGACCCCAGGAAGAGCTAATGGGTACAAATATCTACCTCAAATACCTTGTAACCCTGCACACTGATCTGGAACTGGTACTCCTTGTATATAGCTTTATTCTTGGGTATTTTATTCCTCGTCAAACATTAAAGGAACAGTTGTCTCCATGTCTCGTCCGTACCTGGTAGGAGTACTCGGGTGGGGGTCCCGCGGAGTTCATCCCATTGGCTGGGGGAGGAGGGTAGGCATAGGCCTCATTGGCCATATATTTTCCAGAGAATCTACCAATTTTCCTTCCTGAGGAAATTGCAATAAATTCTCGGGCTTCCCGGTATTCCCGTTCAAACTGAAAGTGCTATTTAAAAGCATATAATACCATTAAATAAAATCTGACATGATTATACCACTCTAAATGGAGAAATATGCACAATCTAAAGTGTTCTTTATGTATTTGTTGCAATTTAATCAACAATGTTCCCTCAAAGTCACCACACCATTTCATTGATGTAGCCTAGTTTTAACAGGCCTATGAAGCACTGATGGCCGACGGGTCAAATATGAGGTTAATACAGTACAAATTAATATTTTTAGCCTACCTTTGAAAGATGCATTTTGGTCCTTTTCTCTCCCCTTGCACCTGGCTATTGAGGGAATTTGGGAAGGTTGTGGCTGTTTATACTTCACTTATTGTTATGATTTTGTCAGAGGAAACTAATCGGAATCTCCAATAATCAAACAGTTAAGCGGAGATTCAACAATGGATAGCGCCGCAGTTGATCAATTGCCCGTGAATCTAAACCCGCATTTAATATGCCATTCTAAGGTAGGCTATATTTTACATAAAATCTTATGAGGCCTACTTACTGCATCTGTTTTCTAGCAATAAAGTAAATGATCATCTCTGAAGTCACAGCATAAATGAAACGTGAGACTTTGGACTACACAAACAGACTATATATTCAAAGTAAATGAACTGCCATTATTACTTTTATTCAATACAAAATACAGTTCTCGCATTATTTTTCAACAGGAAAAACACTTGGTCAGAAACTAAGTAATTGACACTGACTGATTCCATGTAGCAAACAAAATCATTTGCATAGGCCATACCCGTTTTAACGTGTTGCTTCAAAACAGGCTCAATTCAGGTCGGATTTGCAGTCGGCCTCGTTGGCATAAATGAGTAAAGCTTTGCCACAGACCTTTTGTATTAAAGCAGGTAGGCCTACCGGTAGCTCAAAAGTTGGAGTCAATTTTGTTACTGTATTTCAAGGTTGCGTGTACATGCACTTTGAATTCATGGCGACTAAAAACGGTAGGCTACGACGCACAAACCCTAGGCGCTACAAGCAACTCTGGGAGAGCTAGGACCAGATCGCAGCCTGCCAGCTAAGACAGGTTAACATTGCCTTTAACCTAAAAGTTTGGATTTTTACTGGCATATGCAGACCAACCCCCAAAACGATTGGCTAATGATATGAGAGCTGGTGTTACATGTAAGAATTCACGAGTAGGAAACCAATTGTCCGTAGACTCAAGACTAGTAGACACTCAGCAGAGTAATTTAAATGCAATTTGACAACATTCAGCACTGACACCATTAACCCCAATTCTAGCAACATCCTCATTTACAGACGTGATATGCACCAACCCCAAGCGCTCAGTTCTACAAACTACATCAGGTTAAATTGACCTAGAACCCATTACATCATTTGATGCTACTAGCATAAGCAAATGTAGCTTAAGAAAGTCCAATGGTAATTTAAACACAAATTGGTCGAAGTAGTAATATATTGCTGATGCCAAAGCATGTTTATAATGCAATAAAACTGTTTTGCCATCACCCCAGTTACTAAAGTCAGGTCATTGAACCTCCAAAACAAAACTAAGGACACAAGTATTAAAGTTACTGTTTAATTGAGGCAAAACACACAAACGCAGTTACACACAACCTGGACTAGAGTACCCATGTACGTCCCACTTCAGATATCCATGTTTG